>NW_018220441.1:262370-269832 GCF_001263595.1 Phalaenopsis equestris
AGTAATTGGGCCCTCCAAAGGTTGTTTAAATTCTAACTTACCTTTTTTCTTTTTACTGCTTCTTTGAACTTGCCAATCTTCAGTTAGGACATCAGTCAAACTGTCAATTCTCTGGTCTTCAATTCTAGTTGGAATTATATTGATTAAGCTGTCATCACTCATAATATTTCCCTTCAAATTACTATTAATGCCATTGGCTGCCTCTAGCTCCACAACACTACTATTGGGATTCATCCCAATAGTATTAACAAAGCATCAGCTGTTTCAATCGCTGCCACTACCATTCCATATGGTTCTACTGGTTTAGGAATCTTGCTGAACCAAGCAGTTTTCCTTTTAGATGGGGGGTGTAGTCTAGAACACCTTTCCACATTATGACCAAACATTTTACAATGTTGACAGTAAATTGGCTTTTGTTCCATTTCAATTTGCTGCCAAAAGCCTTCTCCAGAAGTACCAATCCACACTCTTTATATATCAGGTAGGGAAATGTCCCTTTCAACCAAAACTCTAGCATCAACAGGTCTAGCCATATTAAAGGTAGGGGCATCAATTTTCAGTGGGCAGCCAAGCACCCTACTAATGTTGAAAAGAACATTTTGATGGAAGTATTGAATGGGTAGGTTGGGAAATTTAAACCAAATGGGAACTACAGGGGGTTCCTTTGAGGGATCAAATTCAGGTGTCCACTTCATTAACTTCATTGGAACACCATTAATAACTAGAGTTTGTTTGGAAAAAACCCTTGCATAGTCCTCTTCATTAAATAATGAAATTAACAGGTGCCTTCCATCAATTAGACCCAGCCTCCAAGCACCTATTAGTTTCAAATCCCCAAAGAATTTCCTTACCAAATCCATCTTAGGGTGGCCAAACTGGAATTTGCCAACCAGAGTGAATTTAACTGTCTCATTGAGCTCATTAATTTCCTGAGGGGAGAAGATAATTGCAGGTTCCCCATCTTTTACTCCTAGAGGATTAACAAATGGGCAAACACCACTTCCAGCAGCAGCATCATGTAAACATTGAGGGAAAACCAGGTGTTCAAAGGATTTAGGCACATCCAAGCCACTACCCACAACTTCAGCAAAGGTGGTCTTAGTCCATTGAGCATTGGTTTCCACATCAATGGGGTAGGCCATGAGGACAACCAGAATAGGGGAAGAGAGAAAAAACGTCAAACAGTAAAGACCAAAACCCAACCAGAAGAGAGAAGCAAATTTAAAGCTTCAAAAAATATGAACCAGAACTGAAAGCCAAGAAAACCAACAAGGAAGGGAAGGCCCCACGAAAACCCAGAAGCAACCAACAACTTTATCAATGGAACAGTAACACAAACTAGAAACCACAACTTCCTAAGCAACAACCAAAGCCACCAACCCGAGGGAGATCTTAAAGAAGCAAGCTTCACACAAGTCCAAAGCACCTCCAAGCAGTTCCATCATAGCCCAATATTATAAGATTGGGAAGGAATAGTGGATCACCATCTATAAACAAAAAAATACATCATGTTCCTAAGGGTTCCACTATCCACAGTACAACTCCGCGCAAAATAATGCAGAAATACATGTATAACCACAAAATGTATACTGAAAGAAAACATATTCCAAAAAATTACATGTAAACCAAAACCAATGTCAATTGTGTTAGAGGAGAGCAAAATCAAAGTTGTGTGCACTATGTCCAGAGAGAGCAACAACAAGCTCAGACTAATCCTGCAAACAGTAAGGAATTTTCCTTCCAAGACAAAGTGAGGCAGGCAGTAAGATCCATAAATAGAAGTAGAATTCCCATAGCAGCAACAAAGTAGAATAGTAAATATATTAAAGACTACAACACCACTAATATCCTGTTCAAATAAGAAATCCCATCCAGGTAAAACCCAACTCAGAGCAGTTTCCAGCAAACTCATCCTGGACTAAAACAAACATCCAACATCCTTCCAAAAAGCCAAGAATAAATCAGGGGTTTCCGAAGCAGTTCCACTAAAATCAGTTTCCAACAAACAGATAGTTAGCCAAAAAATCTTTCCAGCAGAGGGGAAATCCAGACAGTGATGGCCTATAACAAAATTATAAAGCCCAAAGAAGTATCAACTAAGAACAATAGAATTATAAGTGATAGTTGCACTACAAAAAAACCTGCCCAAAAGAGAAAAACAAGCTGAGCAAAACTAAATTTAGCCCAGTATCCAGCATAAATTGCCTGAACTAAGACAAGCATCCATCATCCTTCCAATTGGCAAAGCAAATCCCCAGTCCAGCTAATTAAAAGTTCCCACAGTAAACCCAAAGTAAAAAAACTAAAATCCAAAAAATGAGGTAGCATACATAAAAGTAAGTAAGGGTTTTCCCTTAGAACACCCCAAAAATCCTGGCCAAATAAGAGTTCTAGCGAAATAAAGTTATGACCAATATTCAGCTAGCACAACAAATCCCAGCATCCATCTAAGAAATAAAGAAAATCTGTCCAGAACCTGCCACTTTAAGCTCAAATAGAAATCGAAAGAAAGGGGAACCGTAAAAAAAATCTAACATAAGGGGCTTCCAAATCACTTTGAATAAGAATGTGCAACAAAGAGGGAGGAGTATCCCCAACAATAGCACTTTGCACTCTCCATTTTGCCAACAATCCGAAGCTTGGTTCCCCTCTCTATAAGTAAAGAAGTAAAGTGTATTTAGGTGTTGCCTCTCAATAAAATGTCAAATCCTTCTAAAAAATGATATGATATACCAAGGAGGTTTGAGCTTAGTCGTTAGAATGTTAAACAATGTTTCAGAATCAATTTCCAACACAATGTCATTTAAATTAAGAGAGGCAACAGTTTGAAGTGCAGCAAGCACTGCATTAGTCTCTGCCTCCAGAGAAGAATTAACAATACAAGGGGAGGAAAAATAAGCAATGCGCTTACTGTAATCATCTCGAATGAGCCCTCCCATACCCGTATAGGCAATCGAGCAACTCCCATCAATATTAACTTTAAACCAGCCAAGGGGGAGTGGTGCCCATTTAATCAAAGTGGGTTTCCTACCCCTACCCATAGTAGGAGAGGCAGCCTGACCATTAGATAACTTCTAAGCCTTGTGAAAATAAGCCACAACTAAAGTAGATATGATGGGGGGCGTGTGAGAAGGTGTTTCATATTTTTGCTTATTGCTAGCCATCCAGATGAACCATAAGACAATAAGAGGAAAATAAAAGTACTTATTGAAGGAAGGATCAAAATCCTTCCAAGTCCCAATAACAGATTTAAGAGTCAAATTTAAGGGCCAGATAATACCAAAGTAGCACCCAATACGTTGTCAAACCTCTTTAGCGAAGGGGCAATCAAAAAACAAGTGATTAATTGATTTAACATCCATTTTATAGTTATAACAATAAGAGGCATGTTTCAAACCTTTCAGTTAAAGAATATCATCAAGAGGAAGAAAATTATAAAAATATCTCCAAAGGAAAAAGGATATAGAAGGAGAAATATATTTATGCCAAGTATAAACATGTCATTTCCAAGGAGTAAATGTGTGCAATTTCGTGTAAAGCAGTTTAGTAACAGAGGTTCTAGTATGATGCTTTCAGGGAGGAACATCCTTATATTGAGCACAAATAGTGGTAGTGTCAATGGAAGGAGCTAATTAAATAACAAATGAATTCAGCATTGCTAAATTCAAACACCATCAATCCAACAATCAGAGACAAGCAGGTTAGCATCATAACCTGAGGTTGGCAAAGTAGAATACGTAGAAATACCCCATTAATCATTCTAGAAAGAAATACCTGCATCCCTAAAGTACCAAAAAATAAAATGAGGAGCAACATCACGTGTAGAGATAATGGCCTTCCAAAGCTTAGAATCCCCCACTCTCCAATGCACCGTAGAGGGATGTAAAGTTTTAAAATACTTATGAAGCATAAACTTACCCCATAAAGACTCCCCCTAATGAATCTTGAACCAAAGTTTACACATGTTAATATCAATAGTTTGTTGTTGAGTTTTAAACCAAAGCCCACCAGCATAAAGAGGCTTGCAATTATACTGCCAACCAATCCAACTCTTAGAAGATCTAGAGCCCTTCCAAAGAAATTTGTTAAAAATAGTTTCAAGACTTTTTGAGTGCTTTTATTAGTTTTGAGAACTTGCATAGCGTAGAGAGGAAGTGTACATAGGACACTTTTCAACAAAATGAGCCTATCCGCATTAGAAAGAAAAGTATTTTTCCAGTCATTGATCTTGAGTTTAACTTTATCAATCACATCATCCATCTAAGTTTGCTTAGTTCTGCCTCTAAGAATGCCTCTAAGAATGTTCTGCCTCTAAGAATGTTGACCCCAAGATAATTGATAGATAGCTTAGAGATTTTACAACCAGTAAAATTAGAATCCTAAGCGTGAGTGTTAGAGGAGGCACTGATCCCGATATTTTTTTATATGTAAGGATTTATGAAGTTGACACTACTACTTGAAGATTTTAATCCTGGGCAAAGGCGCCAAAAACATGATCCCGGTGAAATATAGTTGTGTAAAATTTATATAAGATTGACTCCTCTATGTAATGGTGACAAAAGCTTGATGCAATATTAATGATTAAGAAATTTAAGAAATTAATGTTGGGATTCTATGCAAGTATACATATCATTATCAAGTAAAAAAGGAAATTCTATTTAAGCCCCGAATATCGATCCCACGGGGAAGGTTTAAATTTGAAATGATAAATTAACTAGGAAATTAATAGAAATCAAACGAAATTACTGTCCCTAATTTTGAATGTGTAAGATGCTAACAAAACTAAACTATTTAAATCGTAGCAAAACTAAAATGTAATGTTTAAAACAGTAATTACTAAACTAATAAACTATAATGCTATGTAACTATGTCTATGTGATGAAGATTTTCTTATGTGAAAAAGCATTATTCTCACTACAATGATATTTTGGTGAAATGAGTTGAGATAAATGATTTTAATATGTATTGTGCCAAATAGGAGCAGTTTTAATTCTCTATTCTGATACAGTGTTAGAGAAAACCATTGACTAATCCCAGGTTTAGTCCCTAAATCTGTGGTTAGGCTAGGAGGATACTGGCTCCCACTCCAGAGTTCCCACTTCCCTTCACCTGAAGGCTAATTCTAGCTTTAGTTTTCTAGCTAAGGCTAATTCTAGCTTTAGTTCTTAAACACTAAGATCGAATTGAGGATTTTAGTCTCGCACCCTAAAATCTCCAATTCTACACCCAATAATGTATATTTCTTTATTTATTTGCACTTAATTCTATGAACAAAATACTCCTTCATGGAATCAAATGTGATCCTCACTCTATTGTAGAACTCATACACCATTTCCCGGATCATATGTTTCACAACACATTTAAACAATTCAATTGGTCAGATCAAAAAGTAAATTAAGTTCGGAGTTGAAAAATCATCACTATTTATTTTATAATTTAATATTTGCACATCCATATTATCTCTTCATTTCATCATATCTCAAAGTAGGGAGAAAGATAAAGAAAACTACTCAGACTTCATGAGAAAGATACAACAAAAAATAAATTTCATATATAAAAGAAAGTTCATACAACACTAATAAACAAACAACACTTATCTGAAACTCTTTCTCAAAGAAAATCTCTTGTAGCCTATCCTAGGAAATGAAGGAAGAAGAAATCTCTCACTTTCTCCTTCTCCAACACTCATTGAGAAGAATTCACACTTAATCTCACCACAAAAACTCTAAACTCTTAAAGAAAAATCAATAATAGACTCCTGAATTGTGGTGAAATGAAGATGGAAAAAGTATAATGAGGCGAGGATTGCCAAATATATCATAGAGTTGGTTCTCCAATAGGTGCATCCAAAAACACTTCAAAAAGTGTCCAAATTCGTTGAATCTTCTAGAAACAGGGTATAAACCTACATTGGTGTCGTTGGCGCCCATTCTGGCGTCATCAATGCCAGAGTCCATTTAATTAAATCTGCTCTCTCTGTCAAAAGACGAAGTTGGCGCTGCTTTTGGAGCCATCGATGTTGAGTAAAATCCATCATCTGTTTTGTAAGCGTACGCCGTCGGCGCTGAGTATTTCTTCAAAAATGTCATTTTGACTCTGAATTTTCTCTTTTTACTTCCTTTTTGCTTCGAGTCAAAAAAATCAACAACCTGCAAGAAAACATAAAAATACATTCCATTAAAGTGCAATATCACCAAAAATGACTATAAAATATTGATCTAAAATGCATATATTTTTTGTGTACCAAAATCACTCAAACTTACATGTTACTTGTCTTCAAGAACTCCTCTACTGACCAAAGGAAAATATGTTGAGATTTTCATACCTATTTTATATTATTTTTTATGATATTGCACTTTAAAGAAATGTATTTTTGATGTTTTGTTGCAGGAATGATGAATTAGGGTCATTGGAGGAAAAAGATGCAAAAGAAGCAAATTTGGAGCGAAAAGGACCAAAATGTGCAGACTTGAACTATGGCGCCGACGGCGAAACTTTCCCGAGACTCCAAAATTAATTCATTAAGAAGGTCCGCCGACGGCGTGCTCGAGGCCGCCGACGGCGAGCTTGCTCGAGGCCGCCGACGGCGAGCTCGGCGGTTATATCCAATCAGGCTTTGGATAAGGACAAATTTTAAAGGGATGCTTAGGCAGCTCCTGGGAAAGCTCATCCATAACTTTAAAAGAAGATTTTGCCCGAAAATTGAGAAGACTTGAGAGTTCTTAGAGGTTAGAAATATTCTATTAGTGTTTGCTAGAGTGTAAAAAAATTGTAAGAAATTCTTCGAGAGATTGTAAGAGTGGAGGGAAAGTGAGAGATTTCTTCCTCCTTCCTGCTTCGAAGAGGAATTCTGTGTGTTGTAAAGAAAGAAAGAGATTCAGAGGTACTTTGAGGAGTTTTCTTGGGGAGAAATTAGAGATAAGTTTATTTATTGTTGTAGTTTGTATGACTTTAATTTTATATACAAATTTTGAGTTTTGTTGTGTTTTCCCCATGAGATCTGAGTAGTTTTCTCTGTTCTTTTCCTTGTATTGAGATTTGTGAAATTGTGATTTGAATTGGTGAAGCCATGAAAATGTTTAAGAAATTATGATGATATTTTTACTTCAATATTAATTTACTTTCAATCTGGACAATTGATTTATTAAAATATGTTGAGTTTTCCAACTAAAGTGAAGATTACATCCAAGATTCAGGGTGGTCAAAGCCCTTGGAAGTTGGGTGCAAATAAATAGGGAAATAAAATTATCGGGCGTAGAATTAGAAATTTTAGAGTGACATACTAAAATCCCCAATTAGGTCTTATCGTTTGGGTGTTGAAGTGTAGATATTAGCCCCCAAGCGAGGGGAACGTGGGAGCTCCGAAGTGAGAGCCGATATCCTCCCAGCCTAACCGCAGATTCAGTAAACAAGTGCAGGATTAGTCAATGTTCTTTATGTCTGGACCAAAGGGTAAAGAATA
>NW_018220441.1:270278-271006 GCF_001263595.1 Phalaenopsis equestris
AACGGACATATTAGGATTATTAGAAAATTTTTACTTGAATTGCAACTTATTTTCATATTTAGTTAATTATATTACTGTGTACTGATTTTAAATTGTATGCGTAAATTTGGATCTGAAAATCTTATACCCTACGATTTGAAATTAGAACGCACTGTTAGAAATATTAGAAGATTGAGAAGAGAACCTAGAAATTCTGATACAATAGAGAGCAACATGAACAATCAAGGATTAGAAAATGAACACCAACCTAGGCCCCTACGAGATTATGCAAATCCTACAGCAGATGAAATTCACTTATCTATCCAAAATCCTGATGTAGCTACTAATTCATTTGAGCTTAAACCTGCTATTATCCAAAGGGTACAGAACAATAAATTTGGAGGTACACCAAATGAAGATCATAACTTACACCTCGCTAGTTTTTTAGAACTGTGTGCTACTTTTAAATATAACAGAGTCTCAAACGATGCTGTTAGACTTAGATTTTTTCCTTTTTCACTGAGGGATAAGGCTAAGATCTGGTCAAACTTGTTAGCACCAGGATTTATTAGAACTTGGGGAGAACTTTCACAGAAATTTCTATCCAAATATTTCCCTCCATCCAAAACTGCTAAACTTAGAAATGACATATCATTCTGTCATATTGATGGAGAGTCAATATACGAAGCTTGGGAGAGATTTAAAGATCTTCTTAGGAAATGCTCTCATCATTCATTACCAGATTGGTT
>NW_018220441.1:276035-276461 GCF_001263595.1 Phalaenopsis equestris
TTGTTTCCTAATCACTTAGGAACAATTAGAATATTTTTGCTGATTTTCTAAATAAAGATATTGAATTTTAAAGCTTAAAAATAACTTTTAAAAAGCTAAAAATAAGTTTTCACTAAAATAATTCTAATAAATCAAAGAAAAATCTAAAAAACATAAAATTTCTTCCTCTGAGTTCTCTGACCTTAGGGAGATTTTTCAAAAATATAAAAGTTAATTTTCACCACTTAAAATATTTTATTTTTATTAAATAACCCAAAACTTAAAATAATTCTAATAAATCACAAAGAATTCAAAAAATTGTGAAATTTGATCCAAAAACTTCCCTGGTCTAGGTCTACCTCCAGTAAAACTTTCACAGGATTATAATTTACCTTGGTCAAGTTAGGAATTTTCTTTGAAAAATCCTATTTTTGCATAAAAATAATT
>NW_018220441.1:276923-278119 GCF_001263595.1 Phalaenopsis equestris
CGCAGACCAAACGGACATCATACTTTCCTTAGTTTATTTGTTCGAGCCTCATCCTCAAGTCTTGTGTTTATCCTTCGGGATAAATACAGGATTTGAGGTACAGTGCTCTTTCATTTTAAACTATGAAAACTATGGGGTCAGTTTGATTTCATACTTCAACGTCCTTCCGAAGCGGGCGACGGGATTTCGATTCTGATGACTGACACCTTCTTATGGGCAACCCCACAAACCATCCCTGAAATAGCGCTGACAGCTACCAACTATTTTCAATGGCCATCTGAACGGGTAAATCTTAAAAGAGTAGCTAGTATCCATGATTCTGATGCGATATCTATGTTGGTTTCACAGATTGCTGCAATATCAAAGAAATTAAATCATTATTTGATGAATTATTCTCCAACACCTCCTATGATGGAACAAAATTCATCTGGGCAATTTGTGGATGTTCAACCTTAATATGAGACTTTAAACGCTATTAATAGACCCAACAACCCTTATTCAAACTATTATAACCTAGGTTGGAACAATCATCCAAATTTTAATTGGAATAACCATTCTTCTACAAATCAACAATGGGCAAACAACGTAGTGAACCCATTAGGAAATTCATCCAATAAAGGAAATGTTAACTATAGACCTTCTTATCCCCCAGGATTTAATAGTATCACTCAAATTAAGGAAAATAAGTTGTCTATGGAAGAGCTGATATTAAACATGGGTCAACAATTGCAGCATCAAGGAAATTAATTACATATTCAAGGAACTGCTATTAAGAATATTGAAAACCAATTAGGGCATATTGCTACTGCGCTTAGTAACCAAACATTAGGAACTTTTCCTAGTACTGTGGAACCTAATCGTAATGATCAAGGAAAAGAACAAATCAAAGCAATACAATTACAAAGTGGAAAATAATTGGAAACAAGAGAGCAAAAGGAAACATAAACTGAAAAAGACAAAGTGGATACCAAAAAAGGAAAGGATCATGAATACCCAGATTTAGAATATCAATTTACACCAATGAAGATTACTGTGGAGATACCTCCACCACCGTTTCCTCAATGATTGAAGCAACACAAACAGAATAAATAATTTTCCAAATTTTTAGAAATTCTTAAGAAGTTAACGGTAAATATTCCCTTCGTAGAAGCTTTAGAGCAGATGCCCAATTATGTGAAATTTATGAAATATATTCT
>NW_018220441.1:278161-283010 GCF_001263595.1 Phalaenopsis equestris
TAGTACAATTATGCAGAAAAAGCTTCCTTAAAAATTAAAAGATTCTGGCAATTTCACTATATTGTGTGCTATCGGTGAAAAATTTTATGGAAGAGCTTTATGTGATTTGGAAGCCATCATTAATCTTATGTCTCTATCAATTTTCAAAAGATTAGGATTAGGAGAAGTCTCACCTACTTCTGTAACTCTACAGTTAGTGGATTGTTCAGTTACATATCCTAAGGGAGTTATAGAAGATGTGTTAGTTTAGAATATCAATTTACACCAATGAAGATTACTGTGGAGATACCTCCACCACCGTTTCCTCAATGATTGAAGCAACACAAACAGAATAAATAATTTTCCAAATTTTTAGAAATTCTTAAGAAGTTAACGGTAAATATTCCCTTCGTAGAAGCTTTAGAGCAGATGCCCAATTATGTGAAATTTATGAAATATATTCTGAATAAGAAAAGGAAGTTCACTGATAATGAAACTATTGCATTTAGCAAAGAGTGTAGTGCAATTATTCAGAAAAAGCTTTCTGAATAATTAAAAGATTCTGGCAATTTCACTATATTGTGTGCTATCGGTGAAAAATTTTATGGAAGAGCTTTATGTGATTTGGAAGCCATCATTAATCTTATGCCTCTACCAATTTTCAAAAAATTAGGATTAGGAGAAGTCTCGCCTACTTTTGTAACTCTTCAGTTAGCAGATCGTTCAGTTACATATCCCAAGGAAATTATAGAAGATGTGTTAGTAAAAGTTGATAAATTTATCTTTCTTGTGGATTTCATTGTTTTAGATATGGAGGAAGATAAAGAAATACCTCTTATTTTAGGGATACCCCTCTCTGTCAAAAGGCACCTTCAGCAATGCTTCTGGCACCGTTGGCACTGAGTAAAATCCATCATCTTTTATGTAAGTCTGCTCCATTGGCCCTGAGTATTTCTTTAAAAACATTATTTTGACACTAAATTCCATCCTTTCAACTTACTTTTTGCTTAAAGGCATAAAAATTAACAACCTGCAAGAAAATGTAAAATTACCTTTCATTAAAGTGCAATATCACCAAAAATAAAATATGGGTCTAAAAATGCATATATTTGTGGTATATCAGGCTCCTTTGCCAAAATAAATGGAGCATTTATCCAAGTTGAACATCATACCAGATATGTTTTGGAAACCTTTTAACAAAGACATGATAGCTTTGATAGCATGTTTCTTAGCATTTAAAAACAATATAGCATCATCAACATAAGCAAGGTGACTCACAGCAATTTTTGATTTATGAGAGAATTGAATCTAAGAATGCTCATATTGCAGCTTATTAATGAGCCTAGACAAGTAATCAAAAGCAATAATAAAAATTGTGGGAGAGAGGGGATCTCCTTGTTTAATGTCCTTGTCAGCAGAAAAGAAACTATGAGCTTTTTCATTAACGATCACACTATAGCTATTATCAGAGAGCCATCTCTTACTGAGAGAGCAAAAATCCTGTTGAAAGTCTTTAGCCTGTAAAATATTAATAATAAATTCCCACCTAATAGTATCAAAAGCTTTCATAATGTCCAATTTAAGGACCATGTTCCCCCCTGCACTTCTTGTCCAAATCTTCAATCTTCTCCTATGCTAAAAGGATATTATTAGTAATATTCCTACCTTAATGAAATCAGACTACTGAGAAGCAATGATATGAGATAGGTGAGGCTGCAATCTGTTAACTATAATTTTACTCATAACTTTTGATATCACGGTAGTGAGAGATAGAGGACAGAAATTGTCAAAGGAAATCTTATCATTACCTTTTAGAATGAGCACACTCAAAGTAGGTGAAATATTTACCAGGACTATCATCAAGGAAGAAGCATTATATGGCAAGAATTACCTCCTTCTTAACAACCTCCCAAGAATGGATGTAGAATGCAGAAGAAAAACCATCAGGGCTAGGAGCTTTGTCAGGCCAAATAGATTTGAAAGCATTCAGGATTTTCTGCTCATCGGGAGGACAAGTTAACATAAGATTATTAATGTAGTTAAACTCTTCCACAAAGTGAGTAGAGTCAACTGACTTAGTATGAGTAGAGGTTTGAAAAAGCTCAATAAAATAGGTAACAGAACCATCACCAATCTCTTCCATGCAAGTTAAAATGTTCCCATCCCCCTTTTCATTTTTCAAAATACTATTGATTTTCCTTCTGTGTTTAAGGGTGGCATGAAAATATTTAGTGTTTATGTCCCCTGAAACAAAGGAAGAATCATTAGCCTTCTGCTTAAGAAAATTTTTCTCTAAAGAAATAGTATCCCTTAAAGCAATATGAGCATGAGCAACAGTGTCCATCAAATTAGGAGAAACATCAAGTTGAACTTCCAGAGAATCAACAATATTCTGAGCATCCTACACATTTTTATGGACATTACCAAAGATTTGGTAATTCCATTTAATAAAATGGACAGCCATCTTCTTGTGTTGTTGCCAAATAAATAAACCAAGGAGTCCCAGTTTCTTCAAATTCCAAGCTTGATTCAATAAATTATGATAATTATCATGTGAAGTCCAAACAATAAGAAATTTTAAACGAGATATGGTCGATTTAATAGTGAAAGCCAAAGTGAGCAAGATAGGATTATGATTAGAGGTAACATGGCTCAAATGTTGAACTTTCAAAATAGGAAAGTGACTTATAAAAGCATAATTAGCCAAAAATCGATCCAATCTTTGATAGAGAAAACCCCACCTCTAAGTATAAGGAGATCAAGAATATCCCAAGTCATAGAGACCAACATTTGAAATGGAGTTAGAAAACATATTAATAAGTGCAAGCTCAACTCTACCACCTCCTTTTCTTTTCATAAACTTCATGATCATATTAAAGTCACCACCAAAAAACCAATTCTCAATAATAATGCTACCCATAAACTCAATTTTTTGCCAAAGCAAATTTTTTTCTTGCAGTTGAGAGCTAGACTAAACAAAAGTACCCCACCCTTGGAAGCCTTGAAAACTAATTTGAGTGAGAATATATTGTTCCTCATCTGCAATAATGGAAAGAGAGACAGGGGGCTTCCAAAAAACCCAGATTTTGTTGTTGACATTGCAGTGAGAATGATAACCTTTGAATTTATTTAAAATTTTGCTTTTATTGACATGATCCAAAGGTTCCAAAATAGTAAAAATGAGTAATTTAAGAACCCTACAAAGATTTTTGAGACTTTTAAGGGAGTTAGGGTCCACCACTCCCCTAATATTCCAAACCCTAATATTAAACATGATGACGTGAGCTAGCCCTTCTGGAAGATCTAGTAGAGTTGACCAACTATTCCCCATCAGAGTGATAAATTCTTTCCTGAATAATGTTACTAGCATTGAGTTTAGATAACACATTATTACGTTTAGAATTTTTTCGTGAATGCTTTTGTACCTGCCACTCATTTTCTAGTGTTATAGCAGCATTAGATAAAGAAGTACTAATATAAACAATATCAGAAAAAGCTCAAGCTATAGGAGGGTGAACCGTAGTGCTAGGGGGAGTTAAATTTCCATTATCTAAAATATTATGAACTGCTAGTAATGTTGTTTCCACAGGCTCCTCAGTAGCCACATTAGCATTGTGCTCATTGGAATCTTTGGCCAAAAACAATACCTTCATTAATTTGCAGTTGTTGAGGGTTAACCTCAATGCAAATATGTAAGGCTTGAGTACCTTCATTGATTTGCAATTGTTGAAGATTAGAATCAGTGCAATTATGTAAATCTTCAGTATCTAAAGTATGCAAGTTAGAAGTGGCAGTATTAACAATAAGATTATCAACTAAATCAAACCCATTTTCAACAGTAAATGGGATATCATGATGTTCAATAGTTTTGTTAGTATCAGGTAAAATAGTATGTATTGCATTATAAGAATTTCTGAGTTGAGAATTCAATAAAAAATAAGATGTGATTTGGTGGCCGAACATAAAACAGTGAGTGCAATAAGGAGAATGGCTTTCAATTTCAGCAGGTTGCCAGTAACTTTGGTGTTGCGATCCCATCCAAATTTCATTGCAAAATGGCTGTGTTATGTCTCGTTCAACCAAAATGCGTGCTTCAGATGGTCTCGATAAAGTAAAAGTAGCATGATCCATTTTTGAAGGCTTGTCGTAAGCAGCAGCAAGCGAGAATAGAATCTCATGGTTAAAAAGATGAAATTTAAGCCCTAGAAAACGAATCCATACCGGTATAATAGGCAATTCAGATTTAGGGTCAAAATTAACAGACCATTTCTAAAATTTCATCATACTGTTTTCTATCCACAAAACCTTTTCTCAAATAGATGTGTGTAGTCCTCATCATATGCTAATTGTATAAAGATATGTCTACCATCTATGATACCAACCTTCCACCAGCCTTTTAACTTTAACATATCAAATTCTCTCTTGATCAACTAAACATTAGGTATACCATAAGTAAATTTACCAACTAGGGCCAGACGACAAGAAGAGACAAGTATAGAAGTTTCATTCTCAGTCACAAAAAGCACAAGTTTCTCATTCTTTTTCTCCAATTTTTTAATGAAAGTATAATCCCCCCAACAATAAGAATATCATGAAATCCTTGTAGAAACATTTCAGTGGTGGGAGTGGTCGAACCACCCCCCCATCTAAAACAGCATCAACGAATGAACGAGTAACCGAAGGCATAACGAAAAGCAAGATGAGAAATAAAGAAGTGTGAACGAACAATCTCACTAGCGAAGGAGAAAATCAAAATCGCCATGGATGCTAGAGCTAAACCTAGTTGCCGCTCCCTCCATCATTTTAAATATTATTATTATTATTATTATTATTATTATTATTATTATTATTATTATTATTATGATATATA
>NW_018220441.1:283042-284221 GCF_001263595.1 Phalaenopsis equestris
AGTATATATATATATATATATAATAAAGGAGCAGCTCGTGGCTCCTTATGTGTTAAATAAAAAAGGGGGTTACAAAAGAGTGGAGGGAGAGCGGATCCCCACTAAAAAAACCAAAAAGAAACATGAAATCCTAGGGGCTCTTCTCCCTACATTACAACTCGACGCAAAAAAAAAATCTCCAAATACAAATATCCAAACCAAAAAGTACACCAAAAACATATGATGTATATCCCATATTAACAACAAAAGAAAGGAAAGGAAAAAGAAACTGCAAATGGAGCTGTAAGTCCAAAACACCATCCAAACCAGCTGGGAGCAGACGGAAACCAAAAAGAAAATCGCAAGAAGTGCATGCATATAGAGGATCCAAACTAGAAATGATAACTGTAGCGTCAAAATAAATAAGAGAATGATAAGAGCCTCAAAAAAAGTTGCCAGTGAGAGCCAGTGAAACATGCAAAAGAAAGGATCATAGTAGCAGAAATCATGCTCTAATGTATGGGGAATCCAATTTATCCCCAAGCAGAAATTTCCTTAACATATACGGGGGTGCTGGCCAACAGAGATCCTTGCATGGCACATTTTAGCCAATAAATCGGCAGGTGCATTACCTTCCCTGTGAATTAAGGAGAAATGAACCTGCAGAGAACGGGTAGCAAGAAGATGCCATAATCTGTTAAAAAGGAAAAGTAAATTCCAAAGGAGGGCAGTGGTCTTGGTGAGCATTTTATAGATACACATGGAGTCTATTTCAATGACCACATAGGAGAAATTTTAAATCAAAGCAATCTGAACAGCAAACAGAACAGGCCATCCTTCAGCTTCAATAGTGCTCAGAGTGTAAACAGGAGAGGAAAAATAGCACAGTAAGTTTCCAAAAGAGTTTGTAAAAACACCACCCGCACCAGTAGAGTTAGGAGTCTAGCTCCTATCAATATTGGACTTGACCCAACTATACGTAGGGGGTTGCCATCTATTGAATAGGGACCTTCCACCCATATTCTTAAACATAGTAGCACTAGTTAGAGAGGTGTCGGCGTTATTTCGGGTTGGTTTGTGGGGAGTGCCCGTAAGAAGCTGTCGGTCGCTGGAATCAAAATCCCGTCGCCCGCTTCGGAAGGACGTTGAAGTATGAAATCAAACTGACCCCATATTTTTCATAGTTTAAAATGAAAGAGC
>NW_018220441.1:285518-287002 GCF_001263595.1 Phalaenopsis equestris
GTACCTGGCGAGTCTTCTCGTTCCACCACCTGAAACTTGAAATGCATGTTAAAGCAGTTTATAAAGAGCAGGAAAGGTAAAATTTTAGTAATTTTCCTAACCCTATGTCATGTCTTAGTGAGTCCTTAAAAATTTTGAGGATGATTCCATTAAGCGAAAAAAATGTTAAGTTTAATAGGCCCCTGAGGTATCCAACAAGTTAGGAGAGGGAAGCAGGTCCATGTCTCCCTTTCATCAACTAGTGAAAAGCCTTGAGTCCATTTAAACTTATAATGTTGCTTAATGGTTCTCCTGTAAATATCCTTAATGCTCACTGAACATTGATGTCTCAATTATCCCTAAGAAAGGGGAATTTTCAATTGTCATTCAATTTAAGTATTATGTGGGTGAAGACCCTTAAAGGGGCAAGTTAGTGTAATTTGAACACCTACCCAAATTTTAATCCTAATTGGGAATTGGGCTTAGTGGTGGATGTTCGACTTTGTTTATATTTATTTCTCTAATCCTCATTTAGTCCTAAGTCACCACTAAGCCCTTCACCACTAAGCCCTTTAAGACCTGGGTGAGTGTCTTAATTAAAGGGTTAAGTTTTAAGTAGTCATGATTCATGATTTGAATTTTATTTGAAAGTCAATATAGGGGTATTAAATTGATTGATTATTAGCTCCAAAACCCATACCCCTAAGTCCAGGATCATTTAATTTTAATAAACTTCCAAATTTTAATAATTTAGAAATTTATTAATCTTAATTAAGAGATTTAGATTGGTTTCTACCAATTAGCCCCTTTGTATTTCAAACATCAAATAAATTGATTAAGATTAAAGGTTACCCATTCCCCTCCTTGAATGAAGCCTAAATGTTAATTAAGGCAAGATTCTCAAAATTACACATTTGCCCCTAAGGCTTTAACACTTCATAATTTGTCAAATTAAATTCAAATGACTTTGAAATTTTTATTATACCTTGCTCATGGGTCAATTAAGACATCAAAGGAGAAAATGTGATTTTTCAAAATTTAATTTAATTTATATAATTATTTTAAGGTAAAAATAGGATTTTTCAAAGAAAGTTCCTAACTTGACCAAGGTAATTTAGAATCCTTTGAAATTTTTACTGGAGGTATACCTTGACCAGAGAAGCCTTTGGATCAAATTTCATGATTGTTTGAATTCTCTGTGATTTATTAAACTCTGTGATTTATTAAAATTATTTTAGAATTATTTTAATTTCTAGAGTTTTTATTAATTGTAAAATATTTTAAGAAGTGAAAATTAAGTTTTGTATTTTTGGGAAAAAAAAACGAACAAAGGTAGAAATGAAAAATCCATGACAAGTGCATGAAAAGGAAACAAAAAAAAGTTAACCTTGATTTATTGGAACTGTTTTAGTGAAAACTCATTTTTAGCCTTTTTTAAAAATTATTTTTAAGCTTTGAAATTCAATATCCTTATTTAGAAAATCAGGAAAAATATTCTAATTGTT
>NW_018220441.1:287366-287872 GCF_001263595.1 Phalaenopsis equestris
AGTGATTTAGTATTTGGAAAATTTAAGGATGTTTTAAATCACTTGATCCATGAAATTATTTTTAAGGGTTTCTCTAGTCATGGTAGACCTTCCAAAATTTTCTTAGGATTTAATAACTAGTATGCTAATTTCCATGGTTATTTAAGGAAATGGTGTGAAATAACTTGAAAAATATGGATCTCCATATAGGAACCTGATCTGACATTGAAAAAATCAGAGAATGTTCCCCCTTACAGAGGCTACAACATGTCAAAACTTCAAGCCAAGGTGATGTGTCAATATGCATGGAGGATCAAATGATTCCAAATAGTATTTAATTAATTAAAAATATTTTATGCATCAAATGGACTTGAAAATTATTCCACATTATTCTCCTCTATTCACTGAGCAAAAGGGTTATTTTATTTTATTTTTGTGATTTTTGTACACAAAGTTATGGATTTTCTAAGCTAGGGGTATTTAAATAAATAAGAAAAAACCCTATTTATCTATTTAAACAGCGCGTG
>NW_018220441.1:288705-288935 GCF_001263595.1 Phalaenopsis equestris
GGGGTTAGGGTGGCGGTCGTAGCCAATCAAGAGGTGTAATGTGACGCTTAGGTGGAGGGCACAGGAGCTCCATAGTTTGATTTGGATGAGCTGGCCTCTAGGTTTGATTTGGGTGAGGTGCCATGGGGGTGGCTTTCGATTTTGGACTTTTTCGGCCACTAGGCTGGCCGGCCGGTCAGGGGGAGGTGGCTAGGAGCTCAGGGAACCCAGAGGAATCCATCACAACAATT
>NW_018220441.1:288952-289402 GCF_001263595.1 Phalaenopsis equestris
AAATGTGCTTGGATTTGGCAAAGATATCTTAAGCATGTGCATTTAATAAAATGTCAATGAAATTTGACTATATATGCCCCATAACAAGAGAAATTGGAAAAATATATTTGTTGCTTGTTTTTGAAAAAGATATGCACAAAAGTTCATTTTGAATAAAAATAATCCGAATCCTTCTATGCCTGCGCTATAGAAAGAACAACATTTGTATTTCCATACTTTAGCTTTTTTTATTCTTGTTGTCAATATTTAGTGAAATGTCAATTGGCTCAATTGATTGTTTCAATTGGTGTAGATGATCATAAGGAACAACTTTGGTGAAGGATGGAAATGGTTTTGAGCTCAATTGGAGGGTCAATTTGAGGGAATTTTGAACTTTAATCAATTTGGTCATGTTGGGCTAGGCTTGGGTCTAGCTTGGGTTAGCCTTGGGCTAAGTCCAAATTGATTATT
>NW_018220441.1:289792-302816 GCF_001263595.1 Phalaenopsis equestris
GATTGGAATTGGGGTCAATTGAGATCAAATTGATGGACATTTGAGATGGATTTGGGGAAATTTGAGTCTTTAAAGGGCAATTTGGAGATTTTGGTTAAAGATGGTCAAATTGGCCAAATTGGGTCATGGGGTAGTTGAGAGACATGCAATTAGGATCATTAGGGATTTACTGGGATTTTCGGGGAATTTTTGGAATTTTTAGAATTTTGTGTCAAAGAGGGGTATTTTGGTAATTAGGGGGTGTTTTAGGGGTAAAAGGCCAAGATGGGTATTTTGGTAGAGTTGAGGTACCAATCATCACCAATAAGCCATGGACCAAAAGAAACCCCATCTTGGGTCCTCTACATAGTGGTCTTAGCTAAACCATAGCTCTAGGGCTAGTAGGTTTAGGCGACCATCTACATCAGTATCCCAAAAGATCAAGGGATCTAGGCTAGAAATTTGAGTTCAGGGTTGTGAGTGATTGTGAAAGTAGAGAATGCCTTAGCTCCAGACCAACACCCAGGGTTAACCTTAAGGTCCAGCAATCCTAAGGGTGACTCATCTTGAGTTTCCCCCATAGTGACCCCACCTATTAAGTACTTAGAGGTTAGGACCAATATGTGGAACTTCAAGTTGAGAAGAGAAGGGTAGAATTTCTAATGGTGAGGGTTCCATGACTAGTTTTCTAGTAATAGTCAACAGGAAAAGTCCTATGACTGGACCCTAGGCTACTAAAGAGGAAGAACTAAACCTCACCAAAAATGAGGTCAATGAGGTCAATATAAGGTTCCAAAACTGTGAACAACTTTAAAATAATAAGAGAGAATGTAGGAGACAGTAATGGAAGGGTGAATGGGAGAATTGACATGCTTATACTCATTTCTAGCTAACCATATGAACCAAAATACCACTAAAGGGAAAGTGGGAAAGAGAAAAGGTTCTTATTGAATTTTTGTGAAGCTTTCGAAGCATCCAAAATAGCTTCCAAAGTACAAATATGTGGAAATTTAACTTGAAAGAAATTCCCAACTCTCAGCCAGACAAAGTGGGAAATAAAATAATCAAAAAAGAGATGTGTAATGGTCTCTTCCCCATAATTGCAAACGTAACATCTAGAAGCAAGTCTCAACCCCTTTAACTTTAAGATATCATCAAGAGGAAGCAGAGAGAAGAAAAAATGCTAAAGAAAGAAGGAAATAGAAGGGGACATATAACCATGCTAAAGTGCCTTTCCCCATTTCCAATAGTCAAAGCTATGCAGATTAGAGTAAAGAATTTTAGAAATAGAAGCATTTTTAGTAATTTTCCAGATGGGTTTGTCAGACTTATCAGGGCATAAGGGAATTTTAGCAATAGGGTTAGCATTATCCCCCAACAGCTCCCTAAGTTTGCTCATATTTTAATGACCATTATTCCAGCAATCAAAGACAAACAAATCATTAGCCAAATTTGAATCCCCATCATGAAAATTAGAGAGCCCCAATTGTCATGCCAAAAGGAAACCTTTCCCGCGCCAATGTCCTAGAAAATGAATTTATTAGCCACGATTCTAGCTTTTAAAATGGCCTTCCAGTTTTTAGAGTCCCTAACTTTCCATTTAACTGAAGAAGGGATATACCAGAGTTTGGTCCCTAATTCTGTGGTTAAGCTGGAAGGATACTGGCTGCCACTCCAAAGCTCCCATTACTCTCTCACCTGAGGGCTAAGAATCTTGCATCAGTTTCTAATCAACTGGACCAAATTGGGGATTTTAATCTGACACCCTAAAATTTCTAATTCTGCATCTAACATAGTCAATTTTCTTATTTGTTTGCACTCAACTCCATTGATGACATCCTCTCTCATGAAATCAAATGTGATTCTTCCTATGTTGTAGAAATCATAGCCCTTTCAGAACATATGTTTCTTAACACATTTTAACAATTCAATTGGTCAGATCAAAGAGTAAAAGAAGATTGGAGTTCAAATCATCACAAATTATTTTCATTTAAAATAATATAAAACAAAATCAATTCTTTGCAAAACCATCTCTTAAAGTAGGGAGAGGGATAAAGAAGTTTACTCAGAATTCATGAGAAGAATACAACAAAACAAGGATTTCATATATAAAAAAAGTTTACAAAACAAACTAAATAAAGGACACAACTTATCTCACAATCTTTCCCAAGCAAGTCCCTAGAAGTTCTCTTCAAGCATTTCTCTCTTTACAAGCACTCTCAATTCTCTCTTAAAAATGTATTGAAGAATAAATCTCTCCCCTTTCCTCTCCTCTCACAATCCTTGAAGAAAACATCCAAGCCCTTGACTTTCTTTCTCTCTCTCTCTTGTTCACCCCTCTCACACGCCACACACTTTTCTCTTTAAAAACTTTTGTTTATTAAAGGTTCTCTCCCTCCACAAAGAGATCAAAATTTCCTCCAAAAGTCAACCCTTTTGAATTTAAAAGACACGTCCATTGATCCAAGAGACATATCCCTTTAAAAGAACCTTCCAAAGTTTTTAGATGCATTGAATCACTCCACGGGGTGTTTAGAACAAGTGTCGCTTTCAAAATCTGGCATTAACTTGCTTAAGACCGCGTTGTTCTGGGTTTTGGTGCTTCAGAAGCACATATGGCTCATATGGTGCTAGCTCTCTGTAAAATGGCGCTTTCAGAGCCAATCCAGTGCATCATGTGCCAGCTCTCTATAAAATGGTGCTTATGGTTCCAATCTTGGGCACCAGATGCCATAATTCCCAAAATTAGCTGTTTTAGCTCCAAATTTCATCATTTTTACTACTTTTCCTCCAAATGCCTAAAATTGATCTACCCGCAACAAGAACATGAAAATACCCTTCTTTAAAGTGCAATAACCCTTCTTTAAAGTGATGAAAATACCCTTCTTTAAAGTGCAATATCACCAAAAATAAGCATAAAATGTATACTTAAAACAACATATTATTTTGGTGTTTCATTTCCCCATTGCGGATTTGTAGCATTAAAGTTATTGTTACTTCAACAAAAATTGGATGATTCTTCCAACCAGGACTATAATGATTGGCATAAGAATTATTAGAATGATTATTTATTGTATTTAAGGTCTCACCAGAAGATTGAGATTCTATCATTTGTCCTAATGAGTTTTTCTCAAGCACAGGTGTTATATGAGATTAATTCAATCAATGTTGATATATCTTCTTTGATATAGTAGCTATTTGGTCAGTGATCCCAAAATTATAGATGTGTAAAATTAATAATATTGACTTGACTTTGCAACGGAATCAAAACTTGATTTTTTATTGATCAGTAAGAAATTGAAGCAATTAATGTTGGGATTCTATGCAATTATACGTATCGTTATCAAGTAATACAAGATTTTCTAATTAAGCCCCAAATATGGATTCCACAAGGTGTAAAATTGTAATGGAAATTGAAATCAAGAAATTCACAATGATAAAGAAAATCTAGTATACTAATTTTAAATGTTTAGGGTCCTATCATAACTAAATTAACAACTACTAGCGAAACTGTAAAGCAAAGCTCAACAATTACTACTAAAATATCTTTATATTTTTATGATGAAGTTATCAAATATGAGAAAGCATCTTTCCCACTACAATGAGTTTTTGGTTAAATGAGAGAGGTAAATGGTTTTGGTTAAATGTGAGAGGTAAATGGTTTGAATTTGCATTGTGCTAAATAGGAGCAGTTTTAATTCTCTACTCTCGGTCAAGTGTTAATCTTGGGTTTAGTTCCTAAATCTGTTGTTAGGCTGGGAGGATACTGGCTCTTACTCCAGAGCTACTCCAGAGCTCCCATTACTCCAGAGCTCCCACTTCCCTTCTCCTTAAGGCTAACACTCGCTTTAGTTCTTAAACACTAAGACTAAAATGCAGATTTTAGTCTGTCGCCCAAAAGTCTTCAATTCTTCGCCTAGTAATGTATAATTCCCTATTTATTTGTACCCAATTCCATGAACGAAACACTCCTTCATTGAATTGAATGTGATTCTCACTTTATTGTACCAACTCATACTCCATTTCTCGGATCGTATGTTTCACAACAAATTTTAACATTTCAATTGGCCAGATCGAAAAGTAAATTAAGAACGGAGTGAAAAAAATTATCATAATTTATTTTTATATTTTAAAATGACACATCCAAATTATCTCTTCATTTCACCATATCTCAAATTAGGGAGAAGGATAAAGAATACTACTCAGAACTCATGAGGAAGATACAACAAAACATGAATTTTATAAATATTTATACAATAATTATAAACAAACACCACTTATCTGAAACTCTTCCTCAAAGCAAATCACTTAAAGCTCCTCTTGAGTCTCTTTCTCTCTTTACAGGACTCTTGATTCTCTCTTAGAGGATGTAAGGAAGAAGAAATCTTGCACTTATCTCCCTCTCCAACAACTCTTAGAGGATAAATCACACTTAGACTCACCACCAAACTCAAAGAGCTAACTCACTCAACACACTACAAAATACACTCGATTGAACACTAGTGGAAAATGATGAGACACTAAGGGACTTGTTTTTCTGATCAATTTTTTCTCTAAGTAGAGTATAATGTCAATTTTCCAAGAGATGTGTCAATTAACTCTTCAAAAAGCATTCAGATTCATCAATCTTCTAGAAATTTACCCAGAACTGACATTAGCGCTGTTGGCGCCCACATTGGTGTCGTCTGTGCCAGTGGCCCTAAATTAGTTTGGATCTCTCTGTAAAATGGCATCGTTGGTGCCCATTCTAAAGTCGTTAGCTCCCCTGCTATTCTGGACTCTTTCCTTCATGTTGGCGCCATTAGCGTCCATGCTGGCGCCATCGACGCTGTGTATTTCTCTCCAAAACTCCATTTTCACTCCAAATTCCATTCTTTTTGCTTTGTTTTTGCTCCAAGTGCTAAGAATCATCAACCTGCAATATAACATGAAAAATATCTTCATTTAAGGCACAATATCATGAAAATTAGTATAAAATATAGGTCTAAAAATGAATATATTTTTTGGTGCATCAAAGTCCCCCAAACCTAAATGTTACTTGTCATCAAGTAACTCATTTACTACATAAAAATATGAGTTATGGTAAAGAGATTAAATTTTAGATTTTCATATTTTTGTCTACTAAATATCATAGCATAACATAAGAAAAATTTAAAATAACTCAAGCTAATACTAAAGGTATAAGATTATCTAGCTGTCAAGTCTATGATTTCTGACTCTCTATTCTTTTTAAGGAAAATCACAAATTGTCATATTAAAGCCACTTAGAATATCCATATGAAAAATAACCTCATGAAAACTTTACTTGTAAATATGCTAATACTTAAATAAAAGTTTAGATAATGTAGTTATGCCTTCTTCTTTAAGTTGATTCAAGTGAAACTAATTTTTTATTAGACATCTCCTCAAGCTTCTCCTCACATATTTTTCTTTCTCTTTCTTTTTTACTTTTTCTTTTTCACGTAAGGATTATTTCATTTTGATAGCCTTTAATAATTTTGAACTTCACTATCCTCTTCTTAAAGTTAAAAACTTTTCACATTCCTTCACTTTATAAATTCATATTAGCTTTGATGATTTCTTAAAAAGTTTCAATCTTTTTTTTTTACATGAAACTCTAAGATTCTCAATACTTCAAAAATACAAATTTCTTCACTTAAAATGGAAAAACATAGTCTTATTCTCTCATACCAATTACCTTAATCTCTAAAAATAAGCTTTATCATTGAAAATTTTTACTTAAGTTCACTATATATTTAGAAACACAAATTAGTTATCTAAAGTTAGGCTCTAATACCAAAGGTCATGTTAAATTAAAAATTGTTAAAATATAGCGATTTGAGGACAAATAAAACTAAGTTTCTTTCTTTAAAAAGGAATTTTTCTTCCACACCCCCTGCAAACTTAAATTTTTAAAAGATTAAGCATGAAAAATTGAAAATACAGGGTGAAAGAAAATATTTAATACATAAAGAAAAGACTTAAGGTTCTAATTTTGAAACTTAACTCTAAAATATTATATGTGCTAATATGAAAAGCTACAAGACTTAAAACATTAAATAACACATAATATATAAAAAAAAATTGCTGAGAGAGAGTTAACTAAAACTAAATACAACAAAGTAC
This sequence comes from Phalaenopsis equestris, assembly GCF_001263595.1. Classification (NCBI taxonomy): domain Eukaryota; kingdom Viridiplantae; phylum Streptophyta; class Magnoliopsida; order Asparagales; family Orchidaceae; genus Phalaenopsis; species Phalaenopsis equestris. Next base: position 295,898 of record NW_018220441.1, read on the forward strand.
TAAAAACAAACAACACTAATAAAATAAATTTCAATTCAAAAACAGCTCTACAGACTACAGTCACAACATAACACTCAATTCAAATCAAAGTATCATACTATACAAACTAAATAATAACAACAGCAAAGTGTAACAAACTATAAACTAAATAAAAGATCAGAATTGTGACTAAGCAGACATTTTCACTCATCATCTTCTTCTTCTTCTACATCAAAGTTCTGCTACCAATAAGGGGTAAAGATTGTGTGAATTGGAAACTGTACTGAGTGGTAGCATCATCATATGCACCATCGTACTCATACTTATGTCTTGTTAAATCATCATTATGCACATTCCTGACCACATTTTCACTCATCATCTTCTTCTTCTTCTACATCAAAGTTCTGCTACCAATAAGGGGTAAAGATTGTGTGAATTGGAAACTGTACTGAGTGGTAGCATCATCATATGCACCATCGTACTCATACTTATGTCTTGTTAAATCATCATTATGCACATTCCTGACCTCTAAATTTTTAGTCATGCTCTCCATCCTTAAGATATCTCCATGTTGGATCATCATCTGCTCCATAAGTCCTTGGAGAGTAGGGGTACTAGAAGAAGAAGGAATATGCCTACTTCCACTTCCCGTTCTCCATCCAACATGAGATTCATAGGTCTTAATATTTGCTGATCCAATAGGTTTAAGAGGCTCAATCCTTTCCTCCTCATTTCTAAAATCAACTCCTGATTGCTCAGATTGCTCACATAATGTGACATAATGTGAAAATCAGGGCAGGGTGTCCTAATCCACCAGTCCTCTTACCCATAGCATTCAAATGAACATTCTTATAGATAATAGAGCCAACATCTATCCTGCTCAGCTGTTGGATACTTAGTTTTTCAGGATGGCTCTAACCTTAGTAACTTCGCTATGCTAGTACGTAGGTATCATTCTAGTATATATAAAGTAATGACAGGCCTTCAATACTAGTTTTAACATAAAAGCTGGGAAGTTTACCTTAGTATTGTTCTTCACCTTCCATGCTCCTATCCCAATAGTAAGAAATGAAATAACTTCATCTAAGGCCTCATTCGTAGCAGAGAATGAATTGTACGCACGGTGTTATGCTCCTTGTAACTGATAAAATTTGTTGATCCTTTTCGAGGTGAATTCAACCATTTTACCACAAATATAGAAGTGGTCATCAGAAGTCTCCCTAAAGTTGATATAAAACTCCCTAATTATGCCAATCAGAGCCTTGGCCGTAAAGTAATGAAAATCTCCCACTACCAAGCAACAATCAATCTCTTGACTTCACCACCCGGATTTTTGAACGCTCGATCCTGAATTATTTTCTTTTTATTTAGTATACTATTGAAAAGAATGTTGGGTTTGAAGTTGAAGAATCTTTGGTCATCATATTCAAATTTCATGTTTCCTTAGCTCGTCCTTGGTGACATTGCAATTTTCAAGAAAACTGATAAATTCCAAATAAATTCTGAAAATTACAATGTGAAACGTTCTAAACTTAAATCTATTAAGTTAGAGTTCTTCACCAAAGGACTTTCTCAAAATCTTCCCAAAAATTTCAAAATTTTGAATATCGGCAATGTAGGAGAAATCTTTGGTGAAAATAAAAAATATTGAGTTCAAAGTGTAGCTCTTACCAAGAGAAGATGAAATCTGAACATCTTTTATCTTCTAATCCACTCAAATGTAAGTTTTTGCAACACCTAGGGGTGTAAACCGAAGGTTGAAACTGACCGAAGGGGTAAAAATGGTGTTTTTACTATGCAAATCGTAAAATTTTAAGGGATTTGGGGATTTTCGGGTCTCGAGCGTCGTCGGCGCCAGAGCCAAAAATTTCAATTTTTTTTCCTTTTCATAATTTTAATTATTTCTTATTCACTCCAACGTCTAATTAGTCTTTTTAAAAAATAATATTCATTCATAAATAGTCCATAAACAAGTGTTTTTACAAACAACTCAAAACCAACTTTTATATAAGAAAATCTAAAGTTTTACAAACATAGATTTTCAATCCCACTAACACATACATAAAGCAAATCACCCATAATTCAATGTTGAAATCAAGCCACAAAAGTAGAACGCTGAAAAATAAACTATACACATAATAAAATTGATAGGAGTTTCAAAGCAAAGAAAATCCAAGTCAAATACATTAAAAACACAATTAATTTTAAACAGAAGAAAGTCTAACTTCCTCAATTACTCCTCTTCATCTTCAGTATTGTCTCCTCCTCTAATATCTATCATAGACTGATGATGCACGTACAAATTGTAGAATGGTCGATAAGGGAATTGATCAGTCAAATTTTCATCAATCCATTCATTCTTCTTGAACATTTGTACCAAACCTTGCTTCAATTCGTCCCGTATGATCAAATTGTTCCTTCATCCTCAAATCTAAGTGATCAAAAATATCAAAAATATTTCCTATTGCATTCATGATGTTCTGAAGTTCACTTTCTGCTATCTTTATTTTCTTCTCAAAAACTCATGAACTTCCAACGGTACAAGGCATTAAGGGTGTCGAAGCACATGATGATTGATCTAAGATAATGTTCAACTCTTCATAGCCATTCCCAATATAGTTTGCATCAATAGGATCCATGGGCTTCCAGGGTAATAACACTTTCTCCCAACTTTCATATGGTACTTGAGATTGACTGCAAAGTAAGAAGATCGTAGAAGGATGCCCCAATCCCTATATAGGCCAATGCATTATCAAACCCAAAATAGATTTAAAAATAATTGATCCCACATCAAAAGGTTTTCCCATTTGAATACAATAGTTTAAAATTGCACTTTCCTTTGTAACATTACTAATTCTCATTGTTGGGAGTAATTTTGCAGAGATGGAGAAATTCCATTATTTAGATATTGGATTTAGCAGTGAAGTAGAGAAACTAACGTACCCTTCATCTCTAATTTCCTAATTATCACTTTCATCAGAAAGAAATCGGTACACATCGTACGTCGAATCCTTCATTCGAATAAAGTTTGCATAGTGACAGATTGGCACACTTTCTATCATAAAAATATCGTTAATTCATGAAGGATTAAATGGTACCCACTTACCTCGAACAAAGATGACTCCCTGTTTAATTCCATGAAGACTAGCATAGAATTCTTTCACTATTGGAACAACTACCGCAGTGGTAGTGTAGCATAGAACTTCCCAACGTCTCTGTACTATGATTTCCTCAATTTGCAAACTTAGGTTATTAAAGTCACGATTGACAAAGTCTCTCTCCTTGATAATTCACTTCTTCATGATGACTTTGCCATATAATTTTTGTGCATCAAAATTGATGAACTTTCTTCGATTGAAAATCCCTTACCTTGAAGTGTTTTTCTTGGATCTGGAAGCCATGGATTTAAAAATCTGGAAGTCTCTGGTCATCCAAAATGGTTTTCATGCATTTAAAAAGACTCTTAGGTGGTTATCTTGAAGTAAAATCCCTCCAAAGTCTGCCAAAAACTCCCCAAACTGTCAAAACCGCACTGGGCGTTGTCGTCGCCAGAGCCAAATTTGCGTCCGTTTTGTTTTTGGTTTAATTGATTTCAAAATTTTCGTCCAATACCAACATTTGTCTTGATTTATGATATATAAGATTGTCTATGATTCTAAGGTATTATCAACTCCTAATACATTATAACAATTATAAAACAAAATACTATAAATAACTAAGATATATATGGGTTGTCTCCTACAAAGTGCTTGGTTTAACGTCGTCATTCCGATGTACCAACGTTTATTCAGGATGACTCAACATCAAGATCTCTATAAATTGTGGCATGTGCCCTTCATAATAATGTTTCAATCGATGCTCATTAACTTTAAATATTTTTCCAGTTTTAGGATCCTTAATAATAATAGCTCCATAATGATAGACTTTGATCACATTAAACGGTCCTAACAATCTAGACTTTAGTTTTCCTGGAAATAATCTCAATCTAGTATTATATAATAAAACTTCTTATCTAGGTTCAAATTTCATTCTTATAATTTTCCGATCATGCCATATTTTCATTTTCTCTTTATAGATCTTTGCATTATCATATGCTTCATTTCTAATCTCTTCAAGCTCATTGAGTTGCAATAATCATTTCTCACCAGTATCCTTTAATTAAAATTGAATTCCTTAATAGTCCAAAATGCTTTATGTTCCAACTCTACTGGTAAGTAGCATGTTTTACCAAAAATAAGTCTATATTGGGACATTCCAATAGGAGTCTGGGACATTCCAATAGGAGTGGGACATTCCAATAGGAGTCTTATAGACAGTTATGTATGCCCATAATGCAATATTTAATCTAGAAAATCAATCCAATTTATCAGGATGTACAGCTTTTTCTAAAATTTACTTTATTTCACGATTTGATATTTCTACTAGACCGCTAGTCTTGGGATGATAAGCATTTGAGAATCTAAGCATGATATTATATTTTTTAATAAATTTCTCGATCCTCTTTTTCTTAAAATGGGATCCTCCATCAGTAATAATCACTCTCGGAATTCCATAACTTTTAAAAATGATTTTATTTAAAAATATTGAAACACTTCTAGCATAATATTTAAGTACAACAATAGCTTCAATCCATTTGGATACATAATCAACAACAAGGAATATATAAATTTTCAAATAAAGGCATGAATGGTCCCATAAAATTTAATCCACACACATCAAAAATTTCAACTTCTAATGTGTAATTCAGAGGCTTTTCATTTCTTCTAGAAATATTTTCTGCTTGCTCACACCAATCACATGTTTAATATATTCATTAACATCTCTAAGAGGAGTAGGCCAATAAAATCCAGCTTGCAAAGCCTTATGTGCAATTCTATTTGTTCTGAAATGTCCTCCAAATGTAGAATCAAGACATATTTGAAATATTTGTTCAGTTTCTTCGTAAAGCACACATCTTCTAATGATCAAATCTTTACATAGTTTATACATATATGGATGATCCAAAAAATAGAATTTTGCATCCTGAAGAAATTTCTTTAATTGTTGATATTTTATATCATGTGGTCGAATATCACTTACAATATAAATTTACTATATCAGCATACCATGGTTTATTTTTTCCATCAATATTATACAATTGTTTATCAGGGAAAGTTTCTAAAATTTAATTTACAAAAATTTACAAAATTAGTTAATATTCAAAATTAGTTAATATTTCATGTTCTAGTCTAGATAAATGATCAGCTATTTGATTATCGGTTCATTTTCTATCTACTATCACAAAATCAAACTCTTGCATTAGAAGTATCCATCTAATTAATCTCGGTTTATCATCCTCGGTTTATCATCCTTCTTTTGCCCTTCTTTTGCATCAAATATTTAATATTAGAATGGTCTATATGCACTATACATTTAGCTCTAATTAAGTAAGGTCTAAACTTATCAAAGGCATAGACAATAGCTAATAACTCTTTTTCAGTAGTGTAATTAATTTGAGCATCATTTTGAGTTTTACTAGCATAATATATTACTTTAAAAACCTTGTCATACCTTTGCCCTAAAACAACTCCAATGGCATAATCACTAGCATCACACATTATTTCAATTGGTTGCTCTCATTCGGGTGGAACTATTATAGGAGCAGTGATTATTTTATCTTTTAATAATTCAAATATTTTTATGCAATCCTCATTAAAATAAAACTTTGTATCTTTTTCTAAAAGTTGACATAATGGCTTAGTAAATTTTAGAAAAATTTTTATATAATGCCTGTAGAAACCAACATATCTTAGAAAACTTCTTACCCTCTAACCGTAGTAGGAGGTGGTAATTTTGCAATAACTTGAATTTTTGTCAGATCTACTTGCATGCCATTTTTCAAAAATTTTATGGTCAAGTACAAATCCTTCTGCAACTATAAATTGACATGTTTCTCAATTTAATACTAAATTTATTTTTTCACATATATTTTTTCACATAGTTCTTTATTTTTTCACATAGTTCCAGAACTTTTTCTAAATTGTTTAAACTTAATTCAAACAAAGTTCTGTATACTGAAAAATCATCCATAAATACTTCCATTCTACGTTCAATTAAATTACAAAAAATTGATATCATACATCTTTGAAATGTTGCAGCTGCATTACATAGTCCAAAAGGCATCCTAAAAAAAGAAAATGTTCCATAATGGCTTGTAAACGTTGTCTTTTCTTGATCCTCAGGAGCAATCGAAATTTGATGATACCTAATGTATCCATCCATAAAGCAGTAATATTTGTGCTCAGCCAATTTATCCAACATTTGGTCTAGAAATGGTAAAGGAAAGTGATCTTTTCTGGTGGCTGCAATTAATTTTCTATAATCTATAAAAATTTGTCATCCAGTAACTTATCTTGGTGGTATTAATTCTTTTTTGTCATTCACTTCAACTGTCACTCCTTCTTTCTGTGGAACACAATGAATGGGACTTACCCAAGCACTGTCTAAAATAAGATGTATGATTCCAGCATCTAGCCATTTTAAGATTTTTTTTTAACAACTTCTTTCATTATCGGGTTTAATCTCCTTTGAGGAACAACTTTAGGTTCATATTATTCATCCAATAGAATTTTGTACATACAAATTGAAGGACTGTGTCGGCACTATTTTTGATGTGGGGTTTGCCCGTAAGAAGCTGTCGGTCATCGGAATTGAAATCCCGTTGCCCGCTTCGGAAGGACGTTTTAAAAATTTTTATTTTTGAAAAAGATGAAGTCAAACTGACCCCATAATTTTTATAGTTTAGATGAAAGAGCATTTTACCTCAAATCTTGTATCTATCCCGAAGGATGAACACAAGAATTGAGGGTGAGGCTCGATCAAATAAACTAGAGAAAGTTATGACATCCTTTTGTTCTGCAAAACCAATGTATTGGCCGACAAATTCCCCTATTTAATATAA
>NW_018220441.1:307065-307267 GCF_001263595.1 Phalaenopsis equestris
CCCTCCATGGCCGCGTGGGGTGGATTTTATAGAAATTGGCCAATGGGGAGCTTCGCTGGCCAATTAAGAGCTTAGCCCCACTGCTTAGGTGTCAAGCAGAGGGGTCCTCAGCTCAATTTGAGCTGAGGTGGCCTCTTGGAATGAATTTGGCTTTTAACCATGTGGGAGATCACGGTTTTGGGCTTTTGGCTTGGGTTAAGGT
>NW_018220442.1:0-1578 GCF_001263595.1 Phalaenopsis equestris
ACCCCACACCAAAAATAGTGCCGACATACACATATCACTTTAAGTAATATAGGACTTTCGTTAAAAGCCCCAGTATTAATCCCACAAAGAAGCGAGGTAAGAAATTCTTTAGGTTAATTCTAGTTTACTACTATAAGCAATTAGTTTGGAAGGTTGATTAAAGTGGTTTTAATGTATACTAACAAAACTAAGTTTACTAAATTAGTTTCTAAACTTTCAAGTTAAATTTACTAAGACTAAACAAAGTTTTGTGACGAAGAGTTCAAATTTAAGAAAGTATCATTCCTACTACAATGAGTTTTTGGTAAAATGAGATGAGATAAATGGTTTAAATCTGTATTGTGTCAAATAGGAGCAATTTTAATTCGCTACCCTGATTCAGTGTTATAGAGAATCATTAGCTAATCTCAAGTTTAGTCCCTAAATCTGTGGTTAGGCTGGGAGGATATCGACTCTCACTTGAGAGCTCCCACTTCCCTTCCTGTGAAGGCTAACACTCGCTTTAGTTCTTAAACACTAAGACTAAATTGGGGATTTTAGTCTTTCACCCTAAAATCTCCAATTTTATGCCCAATAATGTATATTTCTCTATTTATTTGCACCTAATTCCAAGAATGAAACACTCCTCCATGAAATTAAATGTGATTCTCACTCTATTGTAGAACTCATACTCTATTTCTTAATCTTCACTTTAGTTGTAAAACTCAACATATTTATAACAAATCAATTGGCCAGATTGAAAGTAAATTTAAGATCGAAGTGAAAAGATCACCACAATTTCTTAAATATTTTCATGGCTTCGCCAATTCAAATTACCATTTTACAAATCTCGAGTGGAGAAAGATGAAAAAAAAAACTACTCAGAACTCATGAGGAAGATACGACAAAACACAGATTTTATATATAAAAATAAGTTTACAAAATAAAGAAATAAAAGAACACAACTTATCTTAGACTCATACTCAAGAAAATCTCTAGAAGTTCCCTTATAGCACTTTCTCTCTTTACAATCAACACTAAATTCTATCTTAGAAGTGTAATGAAGAAAAAACCTCTCACCTTCATTCTCCTCTTATAATTCTTCAAGAAAATTCTCTCCACACACAAGAATTTACTCTACAATACACTCACACACACACACACACACACACAAAAACCCCCAAGCGTCAAAACCTCTTTTTTAAAGAGACACCAATTCCCTCCTTTTTCCCAAGAGACAAATCTATTCATCCAAAATACATGTCTCTTCATTCAAGAGTTTTCTCCAAGTGTCTAGATCCATTGAATCGCTTCATGGGGTGTTTGAATCACTTGAGAGCCTTCTAGAACATCAAAATCTACCAAAAATTGGTCCACAACCGTCCCGGGCGCAGTCGGCGTCAGTCTGGGGACCGTCGGTGCTACTTTTCGGCGCTTCTCTGGACTCGGACACCGTCGGCGCCAGTCTGGGTGCTTTTTGCACTGGTCTGCAGCAGCTCCACTGTTTCACTCCGTTTGGCTTCGTTTTAGCTCCGTTTCACCTCATTTCTTTTACGTTTAGTTCTCTCGGCACTATTTTTGGTGTGGAGTTTGCCCGTA
>NW_018220443.1:0-791 GCF_001263595.1 Phalaenopsis equestris
TTTACATAAATTAATCATGATAATTAGCATGTTGCGCAGGAAATTCCAAGAAAATTTTGGAAGGTCTACTATGACCAGAGGACCCCTTGAAAATAATTTCATGAGTTAAGTCATTAAGAATACACTTAATCTTCACCAACCCTAAAACACAAAGAAAATTAATTTTGAAAAATAAAAACAATAAAATGACTTAATTTTTTATCTCCACTGCTGTTTAGGATCCACAAAACTAACCATAAGAATTTTAAAGCATTTTGAGATCATTTGATAACTTAAGTTGATTTTTAAAGATAAATATCATTTTAGCACTTAAATGATTTTCAAAAAATCAAAATCTAACTCAAAAATTTATAAAAACTTATTTTTTGAGTTCTCTGTGATCAATGATATTTTCTAAAAATAAAATGATATTTAAAATAAAAACTTGATTTTTGGCCTTTTTTTAAACATTTAAATAATTAAAAATCCATAAAAATCACAAAAATAATAAAATTCATGGAAATATTCTAAATTGGTTTCTAAGTACTTAGAAATAATTAGGATATTTTTCCTGATTTTCTAAATAAAGATACTGAATTTTAAAGCTTAAAAATAATTTTTAAAAGCTAAAATGGATTTTCACTAAAAATAATTACAATAAATAAAATAAAACTCAAAAAGATATAAAATTTTCTCCTTTGGGTTCTCTGACATATTAAATTTTCTCCTTTGGGTTCTCTGACCTCAAGAAGATTTTTCAAAATACAAAACTTAATTTTCCCCATTTAAAATATTTTATATTTAATAAATAC
>NW_018220443.1:1291-1555 GCF_001263595.1 Phalaenopsis equestris
GGAGTCTAGCCGATTAAATGATCCTAGATTTAGGGGTATGATTTTGGGTGTTAATAACTCACTAATTTAATACCCCCTATTTGATGAATAAAAAAACAAAAACATGAATCATCACCATCACTTATAAGTCAATTTCATTTGCAATGACTAAGACACTCACTTAGGTCTTAAGGGCTTAGTAGTAATCTAAGTTAAATCAAGACTGGTTAAATGAGGATTAGAAAAAATAAACACAATTAAAATTAAAACATCTTTCAAACACTA
>NW_018220443.1:1681-2084 GCF_001263595.1 Phalaenopsis equestris
ATTGAGCATTAGGGTGTTCACAGGATGAATTATTAAGCAACATAATAAGTTTAAATGAGCTCGAGGCTTTTCACCAGGTGATAAGAGGGAAGCATGGACCTGCTTCTTCCTCTTAACCTGTTGGATACCTCGAATATCTACTAAGCTTAACATGTTTTGCTTGAAAAATATCATCCTTAATTAAACTCCCAAGGACCCACCAAGATATGACTTAGGGTTAGGTATGTCGTCAAAAAAATTTCACTTCCCCGTTTCATATAAATTGCCTTAACATGCCCTTTGAGTTTCAGGTGGTGGAACGAGAAGACTCGCCAGGTACGCTTTTACAGTTTTCAGCGTTATCTTTCTTGTACTTTCTTGTACTTTAAATACCTACAAATTTGCATGCTAAACAACAATGTTA
>NW_018220444.1:0-340 GCF_001263595.1 Phalaenopsis equestris
GTGATATCCCGAGTTAATTACTCGTATTTCCACCAAATTATTTTATTTTAAAATTTGCTTAGGACCGAGTCTAAATTTTTTAAAGTGGATGACTCAGTTATTAGGGCATTAATTTCATTCTCCCCTGAAGTCACAGTCTTATCAAAACATCTAACAATTTCTTTTGAGGTGATCAATATTTTAAATACTGCACAATTTTGAACAAAAGAAGTCTTCTTTTTATTAATTAGGGTGGGAGGGATGGGATAGACTAACATCAAACCTACTAATATCCCTTTTTAAATAAAAAGTAGTACAGCAGTAGTCAAGAGGCACTTCATTCGTTGGCAGTTGCGTAGGA
>NW_018220445.1:0-1198 GCF_001263595.1 Phalaenopsis equestris
AAATCAAGGGACCATTGGTCCATAGTTCATTTTGATTGGTTTAGGTGGGTCTATCCGCCTGGTCCATAAGGTGCACTTGGTGGTTGTGGTGTCATCAATTTAGTGGCTTATGCATGGCTAAGTCAATTTTCGTGCATGGGTCCAATTTCGGTACAAATGACTAAAGGTTGGGTTGGGTTAGACTAGCCATGACTTTGAGCTCAATTGGTTAATTAAAATTGTGTGAATGACTGTAATGAAGATTTTTGGTGAAGGATTGAAATGATTTTGAGTTCAATTTTGTTGTTTTCAGAGAGGTAAAAAAGATAGGACTTTAAAACGAGATCGGACATAGAGGTGTGAAAGGGGAATGGTTCAATTTTGGAACATTTTGTTTGGAATCCAAAGAAGGAATAACTAAGGGATGGCATAGATTCGGAGGAGAACCTCGGTGACTTCCCAAGCTACCGTATGTTTTGGCTCCATTTTAGAAGAAAAATATTCAAATATTTCATCTTGTTAATTTTATTTGTTAGGGCTTATATTCGTGTGAAACAATCATAAAAATATCCTGGAATATGTGAAAATTTAGGTCGTGACATACGACAACCTCAGAATCCTAAGAAAAGCTAGGGCTTAGATTGCATAGCAGAGCTATACAAAGGCCTAAAGATGAGTTGAGGATTTATGTTGCATAAGCAAACTACCTCAAAGTCTTATGGAGTGGTTATTTAATTCTAGGGAATGATAATTGGTTTAGGTGATGTAGACGTATTTTGCTGTTGAAGACGATCGTGTTGCCCACCATGAGAGCTCCAAACTCCTTGTCGTGATGAGTTTAAGTGTTCTAGTGTGTCAGGTTATGGCGTCAAATCAGATGGCCCTATGGTTGTAGTCTTTTAAAGTTTTTGGGGGTGTATTAAAGTTGATTAGAGCGACACCGGCTAGGATCCTACAGTGCCCTCATTCTGGTACTACTATTTTTCATTGGATTCACTTAGTTTAAATAAATTTACAAAACTCAACTTAATGGGTTTCATAATTTCATTTAGACCGTGGGAAGCCTCGTTAGCAATCGTAGGTTACCTTATCCGAGGGATTCCCGACCATTCGATAGAGACGTCTTAATTTAGTTACAATTATTGTTTTGTGGTGTTTGTGATTAAATTTTGAGTTTCCTTATATTTTGAATGTTGTGGTGGTGAATTTTATCTTGGTT
>NW_018220445.1:1263-2750 GCF_001263595.1 Phalaenopsis equestris
TTCAAGCATGAAACATTTTAGAAAAAAAAAAACTACAAGAAAAGATGGTACTATAAACTGTAAAAGCGCACCTGACGAGTCTTCTCGTTCCACCACCTGAAAGGTTAGTACTTGCAAAGCATGTATAAAATATTGCAAGAAGATTTAAGTTGTAAGAGTAAATGAAGGTTTAGCTATCAAACCCTAAGCTATGATTTAGTTAAATCTCGAAAGATCCTAGTGAATGATTCAAGGACAAAGTATGGCAAGTCCAATTTGTCGTTTGGGATGTCCAATAGATTTCAAAATATTCAAGGTGTGACCCTAAATCATTTTGAATATCTCTTGAAACATTCCATGTTCATTTTTATCTTATCATATTGTTCCAATAATCATCCGAGGTTGAAGTGTGACTACTCTGTTGCTCAGTGAAACTTTTAATTTAATTATCCTCACGATAGGATACTCGATTGGTCAGTTGATGTTTTGTTTAAGAGTTATGTGAGTGAGTACCCCTGAGACAAGACTTTTAGATTGTGGTGCCGCAATTAAGGTTAGGCTTGTAGTGTTTAAGGATGTTAATCACCAATCATATCATTTCCTAAATTCAATCAACTTGAATTTAGGAATCAAACCTAGGTCACTACCAAGCCTTCGTAATCATGACAGGTGAAATTGTAAGTATCAAAAATTTTAGTTTAAATGATGTGTAATCTTATCAATTAATCAAATCATCCTCAACTTTGGGCTTAAGAAAAGTAAATTATCATCCTTCCTAGTTTAGGCCCTTACTTAAAAATCATTTATTCTTAATTGACTTCCAAATCATGAAGTTTAGGAGAAATATGATTTTTTGATGTTATGCAAGGGTGGTGAGTGAGAAGGGTGGTGAGTGAGTTTCTACCTTTTAGTCCAATTGAATTTCAATCTTTAAATCATGTTTATTAAGATAACAATTACCCATTTTTCCTTTAGTTAATCCTAAATTTTGAATAAAGCACCAAAGTCTAAAGTGATTGTTTTGCCCTTGGGGCACCTCACCTCATAACTCACTAAACAGAACTGAAATGACTTTGAAGACTTGAAGTGTCATATCCATGATGTAATTAAATTATTAGAGGAGAAAATGTGGATTTCTTAAAATTTTAATTTAATTTGGTTATTTATTTGAATTAAGAAAATAAGATTTCGAAAATAAGTTTTTCAAAAGGTGATTTATATAACTTCTCAAAATAAAGCTTTTATTTATGAGAAAATTATTAAGGGTTTCTTTAGGTCAGAGAAAAGCTTGGGTAAAATTTCATGATTTTTTTTAATTAAATTTTTATTTTTATTATTTCAATTTAACTCAATTATTATGATTTATTTAAGTAGAAAATAGTCTTTTGATTACAAAAATTATTTTTATATTTTTCTTAGACTCCTCTGAGTTATGAAAACTCAGAGTGTCAAATTTTGTATTTTTTTTATTTATAATTTATTTATTATAATTATTTTAGTGAGAAAAT
>NW_018220446.1:0-1131 GCF_001263595.1 Phalaenopsis equestris
AACAATTTCGCAGAAATGAAAAAGTGCCAATATTTTGAAAAGGGATTCAGAAGTGTTGCAGAAAAACAAACATACCTTTTTTCTCTTGTTTCCCAGTCGTCAGTTTCATCCGTTAAATATTGGTAAATCTCATTCATCTGGTTTCTCGTTGGGAAAAAATTGGAATAGTGGCAGACAGGAACATTCTCTATCATATATAATTTGTTGATCCGTGCAGGAGTGAAAGTGACCCATCTTCCTCGCACATAAATAACTCCTTGGTTGATTCCATGTAAATTTGCATAGAATTCTTGTACCACTGTAACCACCACGGCAACAGTAGTTTAGCACAACACTTCCCATCTTTGCCGCACTATTGTTTCTTCAATATCCGTCGTGGGATTATTCAATCCGCGATTCACGAATCCTTGTTCTTTGATTAATATTTTCTTTGTTAGCAACTTGTTGAAGATTCACTTCGCTTCCGCACTAATAAACTTTCGTAGATTGAAAACTCGCATTCTGGGATTATCAGGGGAATTGGATGCCATAGGAATGAAATTGGTAGAGTTTCACTTCATTTTTGGAGGGAAAATATGAACTGGAATTCAAATTTTTAAGTTTAAAAATACTATTCCCGCCCAAAAACCACCATTTGAACTTGCATAACCATCCATTCGCCGGTCTCGCCGTCGGCAGGGTCGATGGCGGCGTCGGTGAGCTTCTGTATTAATTTTGTTTGGACTCTCTGGAAAAACCCGCCGTCAAGATAATTCAAGGGTAAATAAGAGTAGTAGAGCTTAATACTACTATAAAATAACAATAATCTTATATAAAAACTACTGTAATTGCGAATAAAGTCAAGATAAATATGGGTTGCCTCCCATAAAGCGCTTGGTTTAACGTCGTCAGCCCGACCTATTCAGGTGTTACTCAGGTTTGACTGATCCTTAAAACCTCTTTAAAATTTGGTCTTTTACCCTCATAATATGGTTTTAATCTGTCCATTTACTTTAAATTTATTTCCTGTCTTCTAATCTTCAATTTCAACAGCTGCGTAAGTATAAACTTGAGACACAGTAAAGGGTCCTAACTAACGGGACTTCAATTTCCCAAATAATAACTTCAGCCTAGTGTTGTAAAGCAAAACTT
>NW_018220447.1:0-802 GCF_001263595.1 Phalaenopsis equestris
TCAATGAATTTTTGCTTAATATACATCGCCTTATCCACTTCCTTTATATAACTAGTATGAATAAATTGCATTTTTAATTGCCATCAAATATGTTCTAGATGAGTATTAACATCATTCACCTTTGCCTCAATTAAAGCCACGTCAGCCTCAATTTTGTTGATCTTTTCCGCTATTCCTTCGATACTAACAACTAATAAATCGTTATACATATCTTGTGCACTCTAACTAATGAATTTCTTCTTCATGACATCTTATTTCTTTTTCAAATCCATCTCCCATGAAGACATATCTCCAAATTTCTCTTTCTTTTAGACTTAGGGCTACAAATGATTCTGGGGTGAAATTTCACCACAAAAACCTTCTATTTATAGGCTTTAATCCTTCCAATAACTTCTAGACACGTCCTAAAACTACCACGACACGCTTAAATTAACCAATTGGTGGTTAAAATTTCTAGAAATTGCATTTTTACAAATGGTTTTTAATGCCTGTGCTTAACCGCCAAATATTGGTACTTAAGCGCCAATACTTGTTTTAGCACCGAGCAACTTAATGTCCAAATACACATTCTAACATGTCTATGTCACTTAATAAAGTCTTAAAATCATTACTAACACAAATAGTCTAAAAAATGCTACCCCAAATTTTCTTAATCACACACAAAAAACATTCAAAACAAAAACACACTGAGAACTATGAGTTGCCTCCCATAGAGCGCTTGGTTTTACATCATTAGCCTGATGTAACCAGTGCTTATTTTGGTTGAACCAACATAATTAGATCATTAAATTTAAGTTGATCT
>NW_018220448.1:0-286 GCF_001263595.1 Phalaenopsis equestris
TCCTACACAATTGAATTTATTATAAATTAAGTTAAGTATTGGTATTGGAGGAAATTTTGGAATCGAATTTAAAAAAAATGAAATTCACAATTTTGGCCACTAGCACCGACGGCGCCAGAATTGGCGCCGACTGTACCCTAGATAACGGACATTTGCGCCAGCAGCGCCAATCGGGAGCACCGACGACGCCCAGTGTGGTTGGACGGTTTTAGATGACTTTTGGTGGGTTTTGGCGTGATTTCACTTCATAATAACCACCGGGACGAGTTTAAAAAGGCCTAGAAAC
>NW_018220448.1:362-3780 GCF_001263595.1 Phalaenopsis equestris
CTCTCTCTCTCTCTCTACTTGAGAACTATAAGAAAATATCTCTTCTCCTCTCTCTCTCTCTCTCTACTTGAGAACTACGAAGAATAGAACACAAAAGGAGAAGGAATTTCAGGGGAAAGAAAAGCCTGCAGTTCCCCCTTGTTTTGCACGTAAGCCAACACACAAGCTATTACAACCAAAGAAGAAGATATTTGGAGGAGCTACCTTGCTAATCTTCTTTACCGCAAAAAGATTGCAATTAATTTCGGCTCAATAAGCAAACTCACGAATCCAACGGAGACTTTCCTTCTATATCGCGAAAAGGAGAGAAGGGGTTGCTACTGCAATTCGCGAAAAATAGCTAGGCGGGGTCATAGAGGAGAAAAATTACGGTTTGTCACTTGGGTTTTGGCGGGAACAGCTAAGCCGGCCTCCATCATAACAAAATGTTGAGAGAGCTCTATTCGAGAAGAAGAAGAACCTTAAGTGCTGAAGTTGATAGCTTCACCAATACTTCATACCTTCAATTAGACGGGGGATCTCTTAACACATTCTTAGTAACTCTACATTAGATATTAATTTTTATAGATCATTAACCTTGAATATGTATGATTTAAACATTTACATCTTTTTTAGATATTACTCTTTTTGTCTATGTATGTATGAGATATGCTATTCTTTGCATCCTTGGATGCAAATAATAAAGTTGAAGTAAAAATCACAGAGTAGGGCTCCGATGGAGAATGTTAATGCTGTGCAATTGACGAAATTGGGCTAAAGATATGTCGACATTGAGTTTTCAGTACAATCATGGAAAAATCAACAAAGAGATGACTCGTCGGTGCTATGTAATCACCAATGCTACCCTGCTGTGGTATGTGATCTCGCCATGTCGGCTATCTATTGAAAACAAGTAATAAGCATAAATCAATATGCAGATTAAAAAAGATATTATCCTGCTTTCAAGAATGCATATTTTCCCTCTCTGCATTGGGATTTTATCTTTATGTTAGTTTGTCGAGTAGATTTTTCTCGTATTGAAAAGCTTTCCAATACTATTACTTTGATGCATTAAGTTATTCTATGTTGTTGGCCCACTTCCAAGTACTAAGACGGACATAAATAGTTAGGGGGAGATGTTGGAAAGGAGGAAGAAGCATAAACCGAAAGTAAAAAGGAAGAGGAGAAAATAATTCTTGTAATTCTCAACTTTCAAGTTGTGCCTTAGAATTCTGAACATTGATTGTGTGTATAGTTTTGTGACAGCGTTTAGTGTTGTGGTTTGATTTCGACGCTGATTTATAATTAATTTGTTTAATATGTGTTGTGTAATTAAAAAAATGTGATTGTAAAAAGTGCACTTTCATATATAAAAATCAGTTTGTTGTTGTTTGTGAAATGTTTTGTTTGTAAATTATTGTTTGATAAAAATGTATCTAAAATACTAAAAATTTTTGAAGTTGATAGGAAATTGAAAATTAAAAAAATCAAAATATGGAATTTTTCGGGCCTTCAGCGCCGACAGCGCCCTCGACCCGACAGCAGATTAAACCTCTAAAAATTCGCAATTTTTACTGTGGCCACCATTTTTTTACGCTTAAGTCATCTTCAACCTTCGGTTTGGGCGGCTAGGGCCTGATTTTGGACGGATTTGATGCGATTTAGAGGCTAAAAGACTTCGGATTTCATCTTCTCAAGGTAAGAGCTACACATTAAACAAAAAATTTTTTATTTTCACCAAGGATTAATCTCACATTGCATGGATCCGAAAATATGGAAATTTTTTAAAAATTTTTTAAGAAAATCCTTTGGTGATGAACTCTTATTTAGTGATTTGAAGTTTAAAATGTTTTACATTTTGATTTTTGAAATTTTGGGAGTTATTCAGAATTTTTAAAATTCTTTTTAGATTTCCTATGACACCTAGATCGAGCAAAAGAAAAATAGAATATGACGAGCAGAGATTTGTTAGCTTTAGAGCCAGTGCATGATTTCATAGTTTGCAAGAAGATAAAAAGTGATTCAGGACCGAGGTTTTAAAAATCCAAGAGGAGAAGTTGAACATTTGATTATTGTTCGACAGTGGGAAAATTTTTGTTATTTTACTGTCGATGCGATAGCTGGGATTGTAATGAAAATTTATGCCAACCTTCCTGAAGCTTCTGATGATTTTGTTTTTGTTTGAGGAAAAAGGGTGGAGTTTACTCCAAGAAAAATTAATGAGTTTTATCAGTTAGAAGATGTGTATAGATGTCAGTATCATTCTTTTTCTGTTACAGATCAGGTTTTAGATGAAGTTATTTCCTTTCTGACTAGTGAAAAGGGGCTTGAAAAATAAAGAGTGGAATTTAAGTTAACTTTCCCCTTTCTATGTTAAATGTAGTATCTAAGGCCTGACATTTTTTTATTTCTGGGAGGATGATTCCAACGAATCATCATAGCGAAGTAACCAAGATAGAGCCATCCTGAAGTTCTGCATTCAGCAGGTGATGGACATAAATGTAGGCACTATCATTTATATGAACACTCGATTTATTGCTCTGGAAGAGACCACCAGTGGATTGGCGCACCCTGCTCTGATTTATACACTTTGTGAGCAGGCATGAGTTGATTTTAGACCTGATTAGGAGAGGATTGAGCCTCAGAGACCGATTGGGCCTGCCAACACCAAGACTTATGAGTCTCATGTTGATTGGAGATCTGGAAGACAGACCAGGGATATTCCTTCTACTTCTAGAACCCCTAGTGAGTCTACTTCAAGCGACCCCAGCAACAGGGAGTTATTGGACCAGATGACGATTCAACAGGGAGATATTTTGAGGATGGATCATAGGATGCAGAATATGGAGACCAAAAATACTCACATTGATGATCTGATTCTCCAGAAATTTGAGTATCATGTTGCATATGATGATGCTTTAGTGAGATACCTGAGGGTTGACCATACAGTTCAATTCCCTATTCACTCTACTTATACTCCATATCAGCAGCAGAAGTTAGATGTCGATGATGAGGAAAATGATGAGTGGTGATCTATTTTGTTTGTTTGTTTGTGTTTGTACTGTGTGATTGTATTGTTTGTGTTGTGATCTTGTTTAGACTTTGTTGTTATGTTATGTGAAACTGTAATGTGGAAAACTATTTTCATTTTAAGAATTTAATTTAGGTCTGTTGTTATTTTCAACACTTTGTTTTTATATGTATTATGTGCAATTTAATGTTTTTAGCCTTATAGTTTTCAATTTAGCACCTGCAGTATTTTCAAATTTTATGTTCAAAAATCAGAATCTCCAACAAGTATAACTTTTTTTTTGTGTTTAATGCTTTCTTTTACCCTTCATTTTTAAAGCTCTTCATGTAAAAATCTTTTAAAAATTTAAGTTTGGGGGGGAGAAGAAGAAAAATAATTTTTAGAAAGAGAGAAAGAACTTAATAGAAC
>NW_018220448.1:3986-9700 GCF_001263595.1 Phalaenopsis equestris
ATGTTTTTCTATTTTTAGTAAAGGAAATTTGTATTTTTCAAAGTATTAAAAATCTTAAAAGATTCATGTAAAAATAAAAGAATTAAACTGTATGAAATCTTTAAGTTAATATAAATTTGTTAAGTGAAAAATGTAAAAAGTTTTTAACTTTAAGAAGAAGATAGTGAAGTTCAAAATCTATAAAGACTATCCAGATATAGTAATCTTGATATATATAAAAAAAGAAGAAGAAAAGAAAGAAAGAAAAGAAAAAGGGGATTAAAAATGATCCTAAAAAGAAAAGAAAAAGAAAAAAAAATAACATATATGGGGAGAATCTTGAGGAGATGACAAATTAAAAATTGGCTTTACTTGAATCAACTTAAAGAAAAAGACTTGAGCACGTTTTCGAATCATTTTATTTGAATGTTAACTTAATTGTTAATAAAGTCTTATGAAGTTATTTTTCATATGAATTTGCTAAGTGACTTTAGTATAACAAATTGCAATTTTTCTAGAAAAAAATAGAGGATCAGAAACCTTAGACTTAATTATTGAATATCTTTAGACCTTTAGTATTAACTAGAGTTGTTTTGAATTCTTCTTAAGTTATACTATTATATTTGGAAAAATAAAATATGAAAGTCTAAGGAAAGGCTACAAAGGATTTTATTTGAGAAAGAGTTTTTGGATAAGTATTGTTTGTTTATCAGTGTTGTAAGAACTTTCTTTTCTATATGAAATTTGTGTTTTGTTATTTCTTTCTCATGAAGTTTGAGTTGTTCCCTCTATCTTCCTCCCTACTATGAGATATGGTGAAATGAAGAGATAATATGAATGAGCAAAAAGGATGAAATTTGGATTCAAAATGGCGTTTTTGAAGAAATGCTCAATGCCAACGGCGCAGAACAAATTAACACGGAGATTTTTTACTCAGCGTCGCCTGCTTCATACTCAGCGTCGACTGCTTCAGACCAGCGCTGACGGCGCCAAAAGCGGTGCAGACCCCGTTTTTTGAAGGTTCAATGTATTGGATGACTTTTTGAAGAGTTTTTGGAGGCACCTCTTGGAGAACCGACCTTGGGCTCTATTTGGGGCCGAATTTCATTAGAAAATGGGCTCCTCTACGTTTTTCACTCCTCTACTTTCATTTTTCGCACCACATCATCCCATTACACTTCCATATTGGAGTCATTTAGTGCTTTTTTTTCATAGTTTAAAGTTTTTGTGGCGAGATTTAGTGTAAAACTTTCTGTAAGAGTGTTGGAAAAGGAAAAAAGTGAGAGATATCTTCTTCCTGCATTTCTAAAGAAAGACTACAAAGGATTTGCTTTGAAAAAGAGTATTCAGATAAGTATTGTTTATTTATCCTTTTTGTATGAACTTTTTTTTATATATGAAATTTATGTTTTGTTATTTCTTTCTCATGAAGTCTGAGTAGTTCCCTCTATCTTTCTCCCTACTCTAAGATATGGTGAAATGAAGAGATAATATGAATGTGCAAATATTAAATTGTAAAATACATTGTGATGTTTTTTTTAACTCCGAACTTAATTACTTTTTGATCTAGCCAATTGAATTATTAAAATGTGTTGTGAAACATATGATCCAGGAAATGGAGTATGAGTTCTACAGCAGAGTAAGGATCACATTTGATTCCATAAAGGAGAACATCGTTTATGGAATTAAGTGCAAATAAATAGGGAAATATTCTTTGTTGGGCATAGAATTGGAGAACCATTAGGGTGACAGACTAAAATCTTCAACTCAGTCTTAGTATTTAAAAACTGAAGCAAGAGCTAGCCTTCAGGTGAAGGGAAGTGGGAGCTCTAGAGTGGGAGTCGGTATCCTCCTAGCCAAGCCACAGATTTAGGGACTAAACACTGAGATTAGCCAATGATTTTCTATACACTGTATGAGGGTAGAGAATTAAAATTTCTCCTATTTGGCAAAATAAATATTATGAACATTTATCTCATCTCATTTTACCATAGCCTCATTGTAGTGGGAACAATGCTTTTTTCACATAAGAATCTTCATTACATAAACATAGTTAATAGATTAGTATTTACTGTTTTAAATTTTGCATATTTGTTTTGATAATAGTTTAGAAATTTAATTTGATGACATCTCAACAATTGAAATTAGTGAGAGTGAATTCAATTGACTTTTTGTGAATTTCTTAGCAAATTTGTCATTTCCAATTCAAACTTTCCCAATACGATCGGTACTTGAGGCCTAAATAGAAAGTCCATTATTACTTGATAACGATATGTATACTTGCGTAGAATCTGAATATTAATTGATTATATTTACTTAAATTTTACACAATCTATCGCAACAAACAAAGTTGGATCATTACACTACGTCTGCGATTGTCGTACCTGTAGTGAAAGAGTTTTATGCAAACTTACATGGAATTACTGCAGGTGTTGTCTTCATACGAGTTAAGTCTATACCATTTACTCTTGCAAGGATTAATGAATTGTATATGATAGACAACATTCCATTCTGTTATTATACAAATTTATTTTCCTACACGAGATTTGATGCAAGACGTGTATAATCTTCTGAAGAATGAAAGTGATATGTGGGAGATACGAGATGAAGGATATGTTAGTTTCTCCACTTCATTACTTAATCCAATTTCGAAGCAATGGCATTTCTTTATTGCTGCAAAATTACTCCCTACTATGAAAATTAGTAGGGTTACCAAAGAATGTGCTATTTTAAATTACTTATTATAAGCCATCATAGATCAATCTTCACATACTTCAACTCCATTAATACCACCAACAGTTGCAAGTTTGCTTGCTTTGAATAGAAATTGAAGAAAATTGAAAGGGAACTTCAGAGTATTATGAATGCAGTAAGAGATCTTAAATACCTTTTTGATCACCTAGATTGGAGAATGAAAGAAAATTTTGATCACACTGGAACTTTTGAAATAGTGTTAGTTCAGATGTTTAAAGAAAAAGGGTGGATCGAAGAAAATTTGACAGATCAATTCTCGTACCGATCCTTCTACAACTTATATGTTCATTTCCAATCTATGGGAGATATCAGAGGAGGAGAATGCACTAAAGAAGAGGCGTAATAATTGAAGACTTTAAATTCTCTATCTATTTTAGAACATTATATATATTTAGTGTTATTGTGTGGATTTAGTTTGGTTTGGCTTGTTTTTTTTTTTTGCTTTAGAATTCTGTGCTTTTATTGTGTGTTTAATTTTTAATTGTGTGTATAGTTTTGTGACAGCTTTTAATATTGTGGCTTGATTTCAATGCTGATTTATAATTATTTTGTCAAATATGTGTGATTGTGTAATTAAAAAAATTGTGTTTGTAAAAAGTGTACTTTCATATATAAAAGTTAGTTTGTTGTTGTTTGTAAAATTTTGTGTTGGTGAAATGTTTTGTTTTATGAATTATGGTTAAATAAAAATTTGCGGTTAACGCGTTTAACAAACTAAAAATTTTAAAGTAAGTCGATAGGAAATTGAAATTAAAAAAAATCAAAATATGAGATTTTCAGGCCTTCAGCGTCGTCGGCGCTGAATCGGCGCCGACGGCGCCTTCGACCAGACAACAAATTTTAACCCTTAAAAATTAGCAATTTTTACTGTCACCACCATTTTTACGCTTAAGTCATCTTCAACCTTCAGTTTGGGCGGCTAGGGTTTGATTGTGGTTGGATTTGAGGCAATTTAGAGGCTAAAAGACTTCGGATTTCATCTTCTCTAAGTAAGAGCTACACTTTAAATCAAAAATTTTTTTATTTTCACCAAGGATTTATCTTACATTGCATGGATCCGAAAATATAGAAATTTATTTTTAGAAATTTTTGAGAAATTCGTTTGGTGATGAGCTCTTATATAGTGATTTGATTTTTAAAATATTTTACATTTTGATTTTTGGAATTTATTCGGATTTTTCAAAATTTTCTAGATTTCCTATGGCACCTAGATCGAGCAAAAGGAAGTAGAATATGATGAGCAGAGATTTGTTAGCTTTAGAGCTAGTGCTTGATTTTATAGTTTTCAAGATAATAAAAAAGTGATTCAGGACCGATGTTTTAAAAATCCGGGAGGAGAAGTTGAACATTTGATTATTGCTCGGTAATGGGAAAACTTCTGCTATTTTACTGTCGATGTGATAGCTGGGATTGTAAATGAATTTTATGCCAACCTTCCTGAAGCTTCTAATGATTATGTATTTTTTCATGGAAAAATGGTAGAATTTACTCCAAAGAAAATAAATGAGTTTTATTCTGTAGAAGATGTGTATAGATGCCAGCATCATTCTTTTTCTATTATAGTTCAAGCTTTAGATGAAGTTATTTCTTTTCTGACTAGTGAGAAAGGGGCTTGGAAAATAAAAAATGGAGTTAAAGTTAACTTTCTCCGTACTAGTTTAAATATAGTATCTAAGGTTTGACATTATTTTATTTCTAGAAGAATGATTCTGATGAACCATCATAGTGAGGTGACCAAAGATAGAGTCATCCTGAACTACTGTATTCAGCAAGTTATGGACATAAATGTGGGCTATATTATTTATTTGAACACTTGATCTATTGCTCTAGGAGAGACTTCTGGTAGATTGACACACCCTGCTCTTATTTACACACTTTGTGAGCAGGCAAGAGTTGATTTTAGACCTGATGAGGAGAGGATTGAGCCTCAGAGATCTATTGGGTTTGCAAACATCTAGACATATGAATCTCATGTTGACTGGAGATCTGGCAGGAAGGCTAGAGATATTCCTTCTACTTCTAGGGATATTCCTTCTACCTCTCATGGACCTACTTCAGTGACCCCAGCAACAGAGAACTTTTGGATCAGTTGATGATACAGCAAGGAGATATTTTGAGGATGGATTATAGGATGCATAATATAGACGCCAGAAATGCTCACACTGATAATTTGATTCGGTAAAAATTTAAGTATGATGCTGCTTATGATGATGCTTTAGTTAGATACCTAAGGGGAGAACATTCAATTTAGTTTCCTATTCACCCTGTGTTTACTCCATATTAGCAGCAGAAGTTGGACCGAGATGAAGACGAAGATGATATTGACTAGCGATCTTTTTGTTTGTTTGTTTGTGTTTGTACTGTGTGATTGTATTGTTTGTGTTGTAATGTTGCTTAGACTTTGTTTGTTATGTTATGTGAAACTGTAATGTGGAAGACTGTTTTGATTTTTAGAATTTAGTTTAGTTCTGTTGTTATTTTCAGCACTTTGTTTTGTTTTGTGATTAGCTCTTTCTCAGCAAATTTTATATGTATTATGTGCAATTTAATATTTTTAACCTTGTAGTTTTCATTTTAGCACCTGCAGTATTTTCAAAATTTATGTTCAAAAATCAAAATCTCCAATAGGTATAAATTTTTATATTATTTAATGCTTTCTTTTACCCTTCATTTTTAAAGCTTTTCATGTAAAAATCTTTTAAAAATTTAAGTTTGGGGGGGAGAAGAAGAAAAATCATTTTTAGAAAGAGAGAAAGAACTTAATTTTATTTGTCCTCACACTTAACTATATTTTTAAAAATTTTAAAGTTAACATGACCTTTGGTACTAGAGGTAAACTTTGGATAACTATATTTATGTTTCTAAATATATAGTAAATTTAAGTAAAAATTTTCAATAATAAAGGTTAATTCAAGGGGCTAAGATATTTGGTAAAAGAGAATAAGACTATGTTTTTCTATTTTTAGTAAAGAAAATTTGTA
>NW_018220448.1:9917-12016 GCF_001263595.1 Phalaenopsis equestris
TAAAAATGATCCTGAAAAGAAAAGAAAAAGGAAAAAAAATATGGGGAGAAGCTTGAGGAGATGCCTAATTAAAAATTGGCTTCACTTGAATCAACTTAAGAAAAAAGAATTGAACGCATTTCCTAAACTTTTTATTTGAATGTTAACTTAATTATTAATAAAGTTGTATGAAGTTCCTTTTCATATGAATTTGCTAAGTGACTTTAATATAACAAATTGCAATTTTTCTTGAAAGAAATAGAGGATAAGAAACCTTAGACTTAATTATTGAATAGCTTTACACCTTTAGTATTAACTGGAGTTTAATTTTTCTTAAGTTATACTATTATATTAGGAAAACTAAAATATGGAAGTCTAAAAGTTAAGGTCTTTATCATAAGTCATATTTTCTTATGTAGTAAAGGAGTTACTTGAGGACAAGTAACATGTAAGTTTGGGGGATTTTGATAATGTTACAGGTGCATTATATAGTTAATCTGATTTTTTGGTTGCAATAGATTGTGTAAGATTTAAATAAGTATAATCAATTAATATTTGGAATCTAAGCAAGTAATAATGGACTTTCTATTTAAGCCGCAAATATTGATCCTACTGGGAAGGTTTAAATTGGAAATGATAAATTTGCTAGGAAACTCACAGAAAGTCAATTAAAATCACTATTACTGATTTCAATTGTTGAGATGTAATCAAAATTAAATTTCTAAACTATTATCAAATCAAATATGCAAAATTTAAAATAGTAAATACTAATCTATTAACTATGTTTATGTAACGGAGATTCTTATATGAAAAAGCATCCTTCCCTTGACAATGAGGCTATGGTAAAATGAAGAGATAATATGAATGTGCCAATATTAAATTGTAAAATAAATTATGATGATTTTTCAACTCCGAAGTCAATTTCTTTTTCGATCTGGCCAATTGAATTGTTAAAATGTGTTGTGAAACATATGATCCGGGAAATGGAGTATGGAATGGAGTATGAGTTCTACAATAAAGTAAGGATCACATTTGATTCATTTGATTCCATGAAGGAGAATTCCATGAAGGAGAACATCGTTTATGGAATTAAGTGTAAATAAATAGGAAAATATTCTTTATTGGGTTTAGAATTGGAGAAACTTTAGGGTAAAAGATGATCCCGACTTAATGCTTATGCACAGTATAGTAATAGTTATGATGATATTTTTCACTTATATTTCCTTATTTTGTAACAAAACCAAAAATTTGATCCTGAAGAAAAATAAGAATTTAACTTTTTAATTTATATATATTTATATTGGGATACTACGCAAGTATAAGTATCGTTATCAAGTAATATAGGAATTTTTTATTAAGACCTGAATATCGAACCCACAGGGAAGATTTTGCAATATGCACTTTTTATAAAATTTTTCTATTTTTAAAAAGATAATTACTAAAACTAAAAACATTTTTTTGCAGGAATTTAAAATTTAAATATATTTTGTATTTTTGATATTTTAACAAAGCAGTAATAACTTAAAAAGATAACTAAAGTTTTTGTAGAAAAAAAAGTACTTAATATGAAATTATCTTTCTTCTTATGATAAATTAGTAATAAGTATAGGAATTTAGTTGTGGAAGTATGCAAATTTTGTTGTGCCAAATTGGAGCCATAATATTCTTTACCCTTACTAGAGATGCTATAAAGAATTTTGGCTAATTTAAAGTTTGAATACTTCTGAAGACTGGCTAGGCAGGGAAGATACTAGCTCTCACTCTAGAGTTCCCTCAATTCCCTCCACCTGAGGCCTAAAATTCTCATATCAGAACCTAAAAGAATAAACCAAGTTGGGGGCTTTAACCTGTCACTTTAAAGTCCTCTAACTCTACACCAATCAATGAATATTTCCTTATTTATTTGCACTCAATCATATGAACTACATTCTCATCCATACAACCTCATATAATTCTTTCCAATTGTTAACAGCGACAATACCAGCCTAGTTCTTACATATTCTCACAACAAATTTTAACATCTGAATTGGCCAAATTAAGAAGTAAATGAAGTGCATGGATTTAAATCATCACAACTTCTTCCAACAATAAAGATCAATACTCTCCACAACTTCCATCCA
>NW_018220448.1:12655-16445 GCF_001263595.1 Phalaenopsis equestris
CAAATTTGATCCTTTTTCACTCCTTTAAGTATTTTTTCCATTTTTACTTGTATCTGCAAGAAAAACACAAAAATACCTTCCATTAAAGCGCAATATCTCAAAAATAGGTATGAAAATGTGTTTAAAAATACTATATATTTTAAGTGTATCAACAGACTAAAATCTTCAATTCAGTCTTAGTGTTTAAAAACTGAAGTGAGAGCTAGCCTTCAGGTGAAGGGAAGTGGGAGTTCTAGAGTGGGTCACCTCTAATCAGGCCCTCCAGAGCTGGGTATAATTTCTCCTCAAAGTCACTCTTTCTCCTATTATACCTATTTATATGCTCAGCAAATTGTTCTAGATTTTGAACTTTATCAGCAGTAAAGTGGATATAAGTCATCATCTTCTTTAATAACTACTCTTGAGTCTTAGTTGACTCACCTTGAGATGTAGAAGCACGTGAAGCAGATGGTCTTGATGAAGATGTTGCATAGGTAGATGCATCAGACGTCTCTAATCCATAGCTCCTGGAAAATCCTCTTCTCTAGCCAAAAATCGAATGCTCTGAATAAGTCTTCACATTCACTTTCCTAATGGGCTTCAGAGGCAACAGAACTTCCTCCCAACCATCATACTTTACTCCAGCCTACTCGCATAAAGAAAATATCAAGAAAGTAAATCTCATACCTGCATTAGTAGTAGCAGTAGCTGAGCTGATGATAGTGTGATAGATCAAAGCCCCTATGTTGATGGGATTTCCCTCTTGAATACAATAATTCAACGTCGCTCTCTCTCTGGTCACTTCACTGAGATGATTTGTAAGAAGCAGACAAGCAGATATAAAATAGTGTCAAGCCTTTGATGGTGCACACAACTTTGATGTTAGAAAATTTAGTCTCCTGTCATTTGTAATCTTCTAAAATCCTCTTCCAACAGTCAAAGAAGATATGATCTCATCCAATTCTGCTTCTGTAAGACTATAATTCTCATAAAAACACAAAGTCTTTGGTGGTAAATGGTAAAACAAGTTGATTACCTCTGAAGTAAAAGGTACCAACTTCCCTCAAACCATAACTCAATCGTCCTCAGCTTCTAGGAGATTTGCATAAAACTCTCTTACAACAGAAATTATAGCAACAGCAGAGAAACAACAGAACTGGTCCCACTGTCGGTGGACTATTAGGTCATTTTACAAATTTGATAAATTCTAAAAATAACTTTAAAAATCAAGTTTAAATCACTAAATTAAACTTCCAAAAGCACTAACTAAACTTCCCAAGCAATTTCCATAGATTTTTCTTCAATTTTCACCATGAATAGTAAATTTTCGAAATCTTCCAAATGTGATTAAAAGATATGGTGACAATCCAAAATTTTTGCATAGAAGTAAAGCTCTTACCTCAAGGAACTTGGATCTAGAAAATCTCACTTGATTCCAAAGAGAAATCTCCAAATTTCACTTGCCTTAGCCCTCAAAATCACAAACTCGAGTTAGGAAAGACGATAGGAGGCAGTAAAAATGGCATTTTCAGACTAAAAATTCACTTTTAACCATTCGCGAACCGGTTTTCATGAACCGGGCGCTTAAGCGTGGGTCAGTGGCGCTTAGGTGCCTGCCTCTCGGGTTGGCTCATGCTTAAGCGCGAGATGTGGCGCTTAGGCGATAGTGCACAATTTTTGAAATTTTTAATTTTAAGTAAAATGTACTATTAGCTTAATTAAACCACCCCTAAATGGTCTTATAACACTTAAATGACTTTTTACTTCCTATAACTCCCTTCTCTCTCAAAATTCTCCATAATAATTAATTTAATTCGAGGCTAAAAATAACACAAATTTTCATAAAAACAAACTCATATTAATTCACAAACAAGTACAAACACATTTAACACTTAGTTCTCTTCTTAAATAGTCTTGGATGAGAAAATTTTCTTAAGTACAAAACACTTAACACACATTTACTATTAAACACATAAGTGACACAACCACTAAACACAAGACATAAACAATAACACACTTAAAAAAACATGACTCCAAACACACAATTCCTAACACTTAGCTTAATGCCACTCTTCATTAGAAGGAACGAATTCTTATCTCTCAGTAATCTATCCAGGAATATAGAGTTGAGAAAATGAACGGTGGTGACGAGCTCTAATACTATCTCGATCCACTTTTGCTTAAGGAATATCGCCTTATCTGCTTCCTCAACATAACTGGTATGGTTGAATTGCATCTTAAGTTGCCACCCAATATGTTCTAGATGAGCATGTAATTCATCCACCTTAGTCTCTAATACGAATATAGTATTCTCCATCTGGTTGATCTTCTTCGATATCCCTTCAATACTAACGGCTAAGAAATTGTTATAAATGAAACTGTTATGCATCTCCTGTGCACTTTGAATAATGAACTCCTTCCTCATGGCTTCTTCCTTCTTCTTCCAATCCATCTCCCATAAAGGATTTTTCTCTAAAAAAGGAATTTTCTCTAAATCTCTTTCTTTCTTAGACTCTTAGGGCTAAAAATAATCCAGGGCGAAATTCTTTCAGAAACCTCTTCTATTTATAGGCTTATTTCCCCCTCATAACTTCTAGGCATGACTAGAAATTTCCAAGACACATTTATTCTAACTAAATTGCAGTTATAGTTTCTAGAAATCAAAATTTGCACATGTAATTAAACTTTCTCACTTAAGCGAGCCGGATCTGACGCATAAGTGCCAGTGCACATTTTTGCACCAGT
This sequence comes from Phalaenopsis equestris, assembly GCF_001263595.1. Lineage (NCBI taxonomy): Eukaryota > Viridiplantae > Streptophyta > Magnoliopsida > Asparagales > Orchidaceae > Phalaenopsis > Phalaenopsis equestris. The sequence continues at coordinate 15,380 of NW_018220448.1, forward strand.
CAACTTAACGTCCAAATTTTCATTCTAACATGTCTAGGTCACTAAATAAAGACTAAAAATCATTACTAGCATATAACAAACTCAAAAATACTACCCTAAATTTCTTAATCAGATTCAAAACAACAATCAAAGCAAAAACACACTGATAACCTAGACTTAAGTTTGCCTAGAAATAATCTTAACATTGAATTATATAGCAAAACTTATTGCCCTGGCTGAAAATTTTAAGTAAGAATATTTTGATCATGCCACGTTTTCATCTTTTCCTTATAAATCTTAGCACTCTCTTAAGATTCATTCTTTATCTCTTCAATCTCATTTAATTGTAACAATCTTTTCTCACCAGCATCTTTTAAATTATAATTGAACTCTTTAATAGCCCAATATGCTTTATGCTCAAGTTCAACTGGTAAATGACAAGCTTTCCCAAATATTAGCTTATATGGGGACATTCTTATAGAAGTTCTATATGCAGTCTTATAAGCCCACAAAGCATAGTCAAGTTTGATTGACCAATCCATTTTTGTTGGATTCACAGATTTTCCCATAATTCTTATAATTTTTCGATTGAAAAATTTAGCCAAACCACTTGTTTGAGGATGATAAGCTGCAGCAATCCTATCATTTATATGATATTTCTTGAATAACTTCTCAATAATGGCATTTTTGAAATGACTTCCCCCATCAGTAATGATAACTCTCGACATCCCAAATCTACAAAATATGTTTGTTTTCAAAAATTTTGCAACACTTTGAGCATCACATCGAAGTAAAACAACAGCTTTTATCCATTTGGATACATAGTCTACTGCTATCAATATTTATAAATTTCTGAAATTGACATAAATGGTCCCATAAAATCTAATCCCCATACATCAAATATCTCAACTTCCAACACATAATTGAGAGGCATCTCATTTCTTCTAGAAATATTGTCTACTCATAGACATCAATCACAAGTTTTGATATAAGTATTAACATCTCTAAAGATTATAGTCTAATAAAATCTAGATTGCAAAATTTTTTATTTTGTTTTATCAATACCAAAATGTCCCCCAAAATCAGA
>NW_018220448.1:16931-19009 GCF_001263595.1 Phalaenopsis equestris
GCTCTAATAACATAATCACTTGCATCACACATAAGTTCAAAAGGTTTTTCCCAATTTGGTGAAACTATAATTGGTGCAGTGATTAATTTTTCTTTTAATAATTTAAAAGCTTTTAGGCATTCATCATCAAAATTGAAAATTGCATAATTCTCCAGTAAATGGCATAAAGGCTTAGCAATCTTTGAAAAGTCTTTAATATATCACCTGTAGAATCCAACATGTCCTAAAAAAACTCCTAATTTCCCTTACATTTGTTGGATAAGGTAAATTAGCGATCACTTGAATTTTAGCAGGATCTAGTTCCATACCATTTTTTGATATTTGATGACCTAATACAATTCCTCCTGCTACCATAAATTGACATTATTCCCAATTAAGGACTAAATTTATTTCTTCACAGCACTTAAGAACTTTAGATAAATGTTCTAAATATGAGTCAAATGAAGTTCCAAACACTGAAAATTCATCCATAAAGACTTCAAACCCTTTTGAATTAAATCACAAAAATTGTCATCATACATCTTTGAAATGTAGTGGGGGCATTACATAAACCAAAGGACATTCTTATAAAAGCGAAAGTACCATAAGGACTAGTAAATGTTATTTTCTCTTGATACTCAGGAGATATTTGAATTTGTTGGTAACCGGTATATCCATCCAGAAAATAAAAGTATTTATGCCCAACTAGTCTATCCAACATTTGATCTTGAAAGGGTAGTGGAAAAAGATCTTTCCTAGTGGCAAGATTTAATTTTCTATAATCAATGCATATTCACCACCCTGTAACTTATGTAGTAGGTATTAACTCATTATGCTCATTCACAGCTACAGTTACTCCTTCTATCTTAGGAACACATTGAATTGGACTAACACATGCACTATCTGAAATATGGTAGATAATTCAAGCATCTAACCACTTTAAAATTTCTTTCTTAACAACCTCTTTCATACAAGATTTAATCTCCTTTGTGGATCAGCCCTGGGTTTGCAATTTTCTTCCAGATTAATTATATGCATACAAATTGAAGGACTGATTCCTTTAATATCAGCACTTGTCTATCAGAAGGCTTTCTTAAATTTTTTTAGAATTTTCATCAGCTTTTCTTCTTCTTCTTATGTTAACTTCAAGGAAATTATAATAGGTAAAGTAGAGGAAGCTCTTAAAAAGGCTTATTTTAAATATTCAAGAAGTAAATTAACTCAAGTTCTGGAGGTTTTTCAATAGATAGACAAAATGATTTACCTTTGTCTATCGTGTTCAAAATTTCAAAACTTTCTTGAACATAACTTGAATCTTCCTTAAAAAGATTTGCACATTGATCTAATTCATCTTCTTACTCGTGTTTCAAATATTTTTCTTTAGATTTTTCTTCATAAGTAGTCTTGAAATGGCATTCACTCAGATATCTTATAACATCAATTCTATAGCATTCATCATCTTTAACTTTTGCTGAGTATTTCAATGATTTTGAAACGTTAAAAGTAATAGTTTGATCATTGACGTGCATTATTAATTCCCCTTTATGCACATCTATCATTACTCTTCCTGTTGCTAGGAAAGGTCTCCCCAAAATGATAGGTATCTCTTTATCTTCCTTCATATCTAACGCAATGAAATCAACAGGAAAAATAAATTGATCCACTTTCATTAGGACATCTTTTATAACTCCTTTGGGATAGGTTATTAAATGATCAGTTAACTGCAGAGTTACAGTAGTAGGGGTTATTTCTCCTAATCCTAATATTTTAAATATTGCTAATGGCATAAGGTTAATGCTTGCATCTAAATCACATAAAGCTTTCCCATAAAATTTGTCTCCTATTGCACATGATGTAAAGCTACCCGGATCTTTAAGCTTTTCAGAAATTTTCTTTTGAATTATAGCGTTGAACTCCTCGCTAAGTGCAATAGTCTCATTATCTTCAAACTTTCTTTTTCTATTGAGAATATCCTTCATAAACATTGCATAGCTTGGCATTTGTTTTAAGGCTTAAGCAAATGGAATATTGATTGTAAGCTTCTTAAATATTTCCAGAAATTTTGAAAATTGCTTATCCAACTTCTGTTGTCAAAGTCT
>NW_018220448.1:20045-30106 GCF_001263595.1 Phalaenopsis equestris
ATTAAAAGATGTAATATCATTTCTAAGCTTTGTAGTTTTTTATGGTGGAAAATATTTAGCAAGGAATTTTTGTGCTAAATCATCCCAAGTTCTGATAGATCCAGGTGCTAACAAATTCAACCACATCTTAGATTTATCCCTCAGTGAGAAAGGAAATAACCAAGTCTTATAGCATCATCTGAAACACAATCGTATTTAAATGTAGCACACAATTTTAGAAAATTAGTAAGTTGTAAATTTGGATCTTGAGTTGCTGATCCCCCAAACTGATTAGTTGACACCATTTGGATAATAGTAGGTTTAAGCTCAAATGAATTAGCCACTACAGTAGGTTTTTGAATACTACAACGAAGTTCATCTACAATAGGGTTGGCATAATCTCTTAAGGGTCTAAACTCTTAATGAATTTCAGCATTTTGGTTATTTTGGTCTGTAGAAATTTACTTAGTTTTCTTCCCCTGCAGTGGCGCCAAAAACTTGATCCCGTACTTAATGTTTATGCACAGTATAACAATAGTTCTGATTGTATTTTTTTACTTATATTTCCTTATTTTGCAACAAAACCAAAAACTTGATCCAGAAGAAAAATAAGAATTTAACTTTTTAACTCATATATATTTATATTGGGATACTACGCAAGTATACGTATCGTTATCAAGTAATATAGGACTTTTTGATTAAGACCTGAATATTGAACCCACAGTACACGTATCATTATCAAGTAATATAGGACTATTTGATTAAGACCTGAATATCAAACCCATAGGGAGAATATGCAATATGCACTATTGAAAAACAAACCTTCTATTTTTAGTAAGAAGATACTTATCTAAACTAAAGATGATTTTTACAATAATAAAAAATTAAATATTTTTGGTATTTTCTATATTTTGATAAAACAATAGCAATTTAAAAGATAACTAGAGTTTTTGTAGAAGAAAAGTACTAAATATGAAAATATCTTTCTTCTTGTTATGAATCTGTAATAATTATAGGAATTCTATTGTGGAAGTGTGCAAATTATGTTGTGCCAAATAGGAACAATAATATTCTTTACCCTTACTAGATATGCTATACTTATTACAGAATGGCTAGGCAGAGAAGATACTAGCTCTCAATTTAGAGTTCTCTTGATTTCCTCCACCTATGGAGCAACATTCTCATATCAAAACCTAAAACAATAAACCAAGTTGGGGGCTTTAACCTGTCACTTTAAAGTCCTCTAGCTCTACACCCGTGAATGAATATTTTCCTTTTTTTTGCACTCAATCATATGAACTACATTCTCATTCTTACAACCTCATGTGATTCTTTCCAATTGTTGACTGAGACAATACCAGCCCGGTTCTTATATGTTCTCACAACAAATTTTAACATCTTGATTGGCCAACATCTGGATTGGCCAAATCAAGAAGTAAATGAAGTGCATGGATTTGAATCATCACAAATTCTTCTAACATTAAAGATCAATATTCTCCACAACTTCCTTCCAAAACTTTGTAAATTATCATTTTAAGAGGAAAGATAAAGAAAACTACTCAGAATGCATGGAGAAAATAAAACCACACTTTAATTTAAAAGAATAAACCATTGTCAAACCAACAACAAGTCTCAATTAAAACTAAAAGTAGTCTAAAACAAAAAGATAAAACCTTATCTCAACCTTATCTATGTCAAGTCCTCCATCAAACTCTTGAAGTTTCTTTGAATCTCTTCTCTTTTACAACCACTCAAAAACAAAATAACAAAAAGGATAAAATAAAATAAAAAGTTTTTCCTGAAAATCTCTCCAAACTAACACCTCAAAAAAGAACTTTCAAAACTTGCCAATATTTTCAAGACTCTTTTCTAAGTCCTCTCTTCTCTCTTTTATAGTTTTCCAAGAGGTGCCTTGGGATTTCTTTAAAATTTGTCTTGATTCAATGTATTTGCCCAAGAGACGCATCCTTTTATGATAATTTTAGTCTATGGTGGTTACAATCACCTATTAAGCCAATGGGTGCCTCAAAAACCTCTTCAAAATTTGTGAAAATCGATTTTACTCGTTTATTAACTGCCACTGGCGCTTAAGTGTGGGGTTTCAGCACTTAGGCGCTACCTTCTCGTTTAACTGGCGTGTAAGCGCTCGATCTGGCGCTCAGGCGCCAAAACCCTTTTGCACAATTTTTCACATTTTTGCTCCAAATTTGATCATTTTTCACTCCTTTAAGCACTTTTTCACTCCTTTAAGCATTTTTTTCCATTTTTACTTATATCTGCAAGAAAAACACAAAAATATCTTCCATTAAAGCGCAATAACTCAAAAATAGGTATAAAAATGTGTCTAAAAATACTATATATTTTAGGTGTATCATATATCCATCCAGAAAATAAAATTATTTGTGTGCAGCTATTCTATCCAACAATTGATCTAGAAAGGGTAGTGGAACAAGATCTTTCCTAGTGGCGAGAATTAATTTTCTATAATCAATGCATATTTTACACCCTGTGACTTGTCTTGTTGGTATTAACTCATTATGTTCATTCATAGTCACAGACACTCCTACACTCCTAGTCACAGACACTCTTTTCTTAGGAACGCAGTAAATTGGACCAACCCATGCACTATCTAAAATAGGGTATATAATTTTAGCATCTAGCCACTTCTTTCATAATAGAATTTAATCTTCTTTGAAGATCATCCCTGGATTTGCAGTTCTCTTCCATATGAATTCTATGCATACAAATTGAAGGACTGATTTCTTTAATATCAACAATTGTTCATCCAAAAGCTTTCTTATAATTCTTCAAAGTTTTCATTAAACTCATTTCTTCTTTAGTAGTTAATTTTGGGGAAATTATAACCAGTAATGTTGAAGAATCACCTAAAAAGGCATGCTTTAAATGTTCAAGAACTAATTTTAACTCAAGTTCAGGAGGTTCTTCAATCCATGGACAAAAAAGATTTATCTTTTTCTGTTGTGTCCAAAACTTCAAAACTTTCTTGAATATTCCTTATAAAAATCTTCAAATTGATCTAATTCCTCTTCTTTCTCATGTTCCAACTCTTTCATTTCAGATTCCTCTTCAAAAATTATTTTGAAATGGCATTCACTCAATGATCATATTAGATGCATTATGTAACATGCATCATCTTTACCTTTAGTAGGATACTTCACTGATTTGAAAATATTAAAAGGAACTGTTTGATCATTACGTATATAGTTAATTACCCTTTCTACACATCTATCATTGCTCTTCCTTCAACTAGGAAAGGTCTTCCAAAAATGATAGGTATCTCCTTATCTTCCTCCATAACTGGCACAATGAACTCAACAAGAAAGATAAATTGATCTGCTTTCACTAAAACATCTTCTATAACTCCCTTAGGATATGCTATTGAATGATCTGCTAATTGCAGAGTTACAGTAGTAGGTGATATTTTTCCTAATCCTAATCTTTTAAACATTGATAATGGCATAAGGTTAATGCTTCCAGCTAAATCGCATAAAGCTTTCCCATAAAATATGTCTCCTATTGCACATGGAATTGTGTAATTGTGAAGCTACCATGATCGTTAAGCTTTTTAGGAAGCTTTTTCTGAATTATAGAACTGCACTTCTCACTAAGTGCAACTATCTCGTTATCTTCAAACTTTTATTTCCTGTTAAGAATATCCTTCATAAACTTCACATAGCTTGGCATTTGTTCTAAAGCTTCAGTAAATGGAATATTAATTATAAGCTTTTTAAAGATTTTCATAAATTTTGAAAATTCTTTATCCAACTTTTTTTGACGAAGTCTCTGAGGAAATGGAGGTGGTGGTTTTTACAAATCAATTTTAAGTGGAGAAAAAGGTCTCTCTAAACCTTTCGAAGCATCCTCTTCAAGCTCTTCAATTTTTCTCTCTCTACTTTAATCTCTTTTTAAATTTTACCTTCGAAATCTCTTCCTCTTCTAAGTTGAACGGCTTTTACTTGCTCTTTATTCTGGTCTTTTGGATTTACTTCTGTATCTAGGAAGTGTTCCGGATCTATTACTTAATGCTATTACTTAATGAACTTGTTATTTGTCTCAATTGATTCTCAATATTTCTAATTGTAGATCTGTGACTTTGTAATTGATTTCTCATTTGCAACACCACTTTTTCTATAGACAACTTTATCTCCTTGAATTGTGGATTTCTGTTAAAACCTTGAGGATAAGTAGGTCTATAATTACTATTACCTAGATTGTTCCAGTTTCCCAATGGGTTTACTTGGTTGTTCCCCCGTTGTTGATTAATACCACCTAAAGTATTGTTCTAGTTAAAGTTAGGATGGTTCTTCCAACCTGAGTTATAATAGTTTGAATATGGGTTATTTTGCTTGTTGTTTATTGCATTCAAAGTTTCTAATGATGCTTGAGAATCTACCATTTGGCCTTATGAATTCTCTTCAATCATTGCAATTGGTTGAGAAAAATTCATTCCAAATTGGTCTAACTTCCTTGAAATTATAGAAACTTGATTTGCTAACATTGCAAGAGCATCAGATTCATGAATATTGGCTACATTCTTAGGATTTACCCTCTTAAAAGGCCATTGAAAATTATTTGTAGCCATCTCTTCAATTAAAGCATAAGTGTCATGAAATAGTTTTGACATCAATGAATCACCGACAGCGGCATCGATAATAGCTCTAAGAGATCTAGCTAATTCATTTTAAAATGTTTGAATTATTAACCAATCTGGTATAGCATGGTGTGGACACTTTCTCAGTAATTCTTTAAATCATTCCCATGTTTCATAAATAGATTCCCCTTCAAACTGATAAAAATATGTAATATTATTTCTAAACTTTGCAATTTTTGATGGTGGTAAATGCTTAGCAAGGAATTTCTACGCTAAATCACCCCAAGTTCTAATAGATCTAGGTGCTAATGAATGTAACCATATCTTAGTCTTATCCTTCTATGAGAAACAAAAAAGTATAAGTTTTATAGCATCATCTGATACACCATCATATTTAAATGTAGCACACACTTCTAGAAAATTGGCAAGATGTAAATTTAGATCTTCAGTTGGTGCTTCCCCAAACTGATTATTTGATTCCATTTGGATAATAGCATGTTTAAGTTCAAATTAATTAGCCACCACAACAGATTTTTGAATACTACAATGAAGTTCATCTACTGAAGGGTTTGAATAATCTCTTCAAGGTCTAAACTCATGATTAATTTTAGCATTTTGATTATTTTGATGTCATTTCTTGAAATTTTTCACCGGCAGCGGCATCGATAATAGCTCTAAGAGATCTAGCTAATTCATTTTAAAATGTTTGAATTATTAACCAATCTGGTATAGCATGGTGTGGACACTTTCTCAGTAATTCTTTAAATCATTCCCATGTTTCATAAATAGATTCCCCTTCAAACTGATAAAAATATGTAATATTATTTCTAAACTTTGCAATTTTTGATGGTGGTAAATGCTTAGCAAGGAATTTCTACGCTAAATCACCCCAAGTTCTAATAGATCTAGGTGCTAATGAATGTAACCATATCTTAGTCTTATCCTTCTATGAGAAACAAAAAAGTATAAGTTTTATAGCATCATCTGATACACCATCATATTTAAATGTAGCACACACTTCTAGAAAATTGGCAAGATGTAAATTTAGATCTTCAGTTGGTGCTTCCCCAAACTGATTATTTGATTCCATTTGGATAATAGCATGTTTAAGTTCAAATTAATTAGCCACCACAACAGATTTTTGAATACTACAATGAAGTTCATCTACTGAAGGGTTTGAATAATCTCTTCAAGGTCTAAACTCATGATTAATTTTAGCATTTTGATTATTTTGATGTCATTTCTTGAAATTTTTAGTCTTTTTCAGTATTTTTTATTTTTAAAATTTTTCTAATAGTTCTTTCTAATTCAAAATCGTAGGGCACTAGTCTTCTAAAACTTGAACTACGCATACACTACTACAAAACCACATAAAATAAAATTACACAAACAAGAACTTATATAAAAATAACATTGCAATATTCTTATAATAAATCTAAAAGTTTAAATAAGACTTTCTAATAATAGAAATTGGCTTTCTAAAAATTCTAAAAATTTCTTCAAAAATCTTCAAAAATTTTTATATTTGTCCCTGACAACGTCACCAAAAACTTGATCCCAATTTTATATGGCAATACGATGTATGCGATTATATTCTTAATTTTTCCTTACTTATAATTCTTACTTTGCAATGATAGCCAGATACTTAATCATTAGCAATAGGTAGGCAAAAATTTGACTTCGAAGCAAATAAGAATGCAATTATGATATTTAATTATGTGATACTACGCATGTATATGTATCGTTATCAAGTAATATAGGACTTTTTGATTAAGCTCAGAATATCGAACCCACAGAGACAAAAATAAAATAAGCAACTAAAATTAGAAGAAATTAGATAACAAATTCTACTTAGCAAAATATTCTCACTCAAACTTTAGATGTTGAATGTTCAATTCTTTTTGTAATTTTTGATAATTTAAAGTAAAGTAAACAACTAACTATATTTAACTAAATATTTGTATGATTAAGGCAATATAAATAAAATATATTTTTCCTTATCGTGAATCAGTAAAAAGTATAGAAATTCTGTTGTGGAAGTATTCAAATTGTGTTGTGTCAAATAGGAGCAATAATATTCCTTACCCTTACTAAAGATTCTATAAAGAACATTGACTAATTTAATGTTTGAATAGTCTTGAAGATAGGTTAGGAATGGAAGATACAAGCTCTCACTCTAGAGTTTCGTCTTCTCTCTCCACTTGGGGGCTAACATCTCGTATCAAAACCTAAAACTATAAACTGAATTGGGGCTTTAGCCTGTCACTCTAAAGTCCTCTAATTCTACACCCTTCGAAGTTTATTTCTCTATTTATTTGCACTCAATCATATGAATTACATTCGCATTCATACAATCTCATGTGATTCTTACCATTAGTTGACTGAGATAATACCATCTCAGATCTTACATGTTCTCATAAAAAATATTAACTTCTTAATTAGCCAAATCAAGAAGTAAATGAAGTATAACATTTAAAATCATCACAACTTTTTCCATCATTAAAGATTAATACTTCAATCAACTTCCATCCAATACTTAATCACTTATCATTTTAAGGAAAAAGATAAAAAAAACTACATAGAATCCATTTTAAGGAAAAAGATAAAGAAAACTACTTAGAATTCATGGAGAAAACTTAACCACACTTAAGTTTTAAAGTAGAAATCATGCAAACAAGCAAGAAGTTTAAATTAAAAACAATTTTAGTCACAAAGATAAAAACTTATCTCAAATCCTCTCCACAAAACTCTTGAAGTTCTTTTGAATCTCTTCTCTTGCTTTCTCTTACAATACTCTCTGCTCATACACTACAACTCCGTTCTTCTCTCTAATAATATCCTAATTAATCTAAGAGAGAGGCGTCGGTGGCATGGCTATGGGGGGCGGTAGGAGTCTCTCTAAGGCTCTGGGTGGAAGGCTAGAAGAAGACTCTTCAATCCAATCCAAGTCCTTTTATAATTTTCCAAAAGGTGCATTGGTGTCTCTTCAATATGTGTCCACATTCAATGAATCTTCTAAGAGTTGCCTCCTTTCCAAAGCCAATTGAATGTATTTTTGTGTTCATTAACTATTTCTCACGTTTTCACCAAGGGTTGTTTCAAACACCTCTTCAAAAATTTATCCAAATTCATTGAATCATCAAATAACTACTTATGGCGCTTAAGCGCAAGGTACTTGACGCTTAGACATGGCCTTCTCGATTTTACTGGCGCGTAAGCCCCAGTTCTGGGCGCTTAGGTGCCACAGTTTTTTTGCACACCTTCTTCATTTTTGCTCCAAATTTGATCCTTTTTTACTCCTTTCACCATTTTTCTCCATTTGATTGTAATTGTACCTAAAAGAAAAACACACAAATACCTTCTATTAAAGCACAATATCTCAAAAATTGGTATAAAAATGTGTACTATATATTTTAGGTGTATCATGTGTGCACAGTACAATTAGCTCCAATTAGATAAGATCTAATTTTAACAAAAGAGTACACTATTGTCAATAATTTCTTTTCAGTAGTAGTATAGTTAATTTGAGCTTAATTAAGTGTTGTACTAGCGTAGTAAATAACTTAAAAAATCTTATCATATTTTTGCCCTAACACAGCCCCAATAGCATAATCACTCGCATCACACATTAATTCAAATGGTTTTCCTTAATCATGTGAAACAATAATAGGTGCGGTGATTAATTTTTCCTTTAATAAATTGAAGGCATTTTGGCATTCTTGATTAAAATCAAATATCATGTCTTTTTCCAAAAGATGACACAGAGGCTTAGCAATTTTTGAAAAGTTTTTAATATAACATCTGTAAAACTCTGCATGTTCTAGAAAACTTCTAACTCTTCTCACTACAATAAGAGGAGATAGTTTAGCAATAACTTGTGTTTTTGTTGGATCTACTTCCATGCCGCTTTCACAAATTTTAGGTCTTAGCACAATTCCTCCTGCTACAATAAATTAACATTTTTCTCCCAATTGAGAACTAGATTTGTTTCTTCACAGCATTTTAGTACTCCCACTATATGATCTAAGCGTGAATTAAAGGAGATTCCAAAAACTGAAAATTCGTCCATGAAATCTTCAATTCTTTTCTCAATTAGATCGCAAAAAATGGACATCATGCATCTTTGAAAAGCTGTAAGTTCATTTCATAAACTAAAAGACAATCTTCTAAAAGCAAAAGTTTGTGAATGTTATCTTTTTTTATCCTCAGGAGCTATAGGTATTTTGTGGTATCCTGAATATCCATCTAAAAGGCAAAAAAATCGATGCCTAGCTAGTATGTCCAACATTTGGTCCAAAAAAGGTAAAGGAATATGATCTTTCTCAGTGGCAAGATTCAATTTTATATAATTAATACTGATTCACCACTCAGTGACTTGTCTTGTTGGAATTAATTCATTATGTTTGTTAACACCTACGGTCACTTCCCCTTTCATAGAAACACGGTGAATTGGGCTAACCCAAGCACTGTCATAAATAGAATAAATGATTACAGCATCCAACCACTTTAAAATTTCTTTCTTTACAGAATCTTTCATTATAGGATGCTCCAGGCACATGTTAAGAGAAGTTTTTCTTGATCTAAGTATCATGTCATCGTTGACCTTGAAAGGGGATAGCTTTTGTCTGAAGCTAGGAATTAATTCATTTGTCTGAATTTAATCCAGAAATGAATTTTTTGTCTGATAGCTTTTGTGTGGTTCCTTTGTCTGAAGCTAAGTGGTCAACAAGTTCTTAATGAGCAAAAAATGAGGTCAACAAGCCGCTACCACACAAGATAATAGGGTGCTTCATGATGTTATTGGAGTGAAATATGAGGGAAATATTTTCATACAGAACACGCACGAAGCTCTGCGTGCGTACTCCCATAACACAGTAATACCTCCATAATAATCTATAAATAACATCGAAATAGAACCCACGAAGGTTATTGGAAGATTATTTGGGTTATTTGTTTCTTAAATTAATACCTCAATAACTCCCTAATAACTGCGAAGCAGAGGTTATTGAGAGGTTATTACTCACGCAGCTCTACGTGTGTATTCTGTATGAAAATATTTCCCGAATATGAGGATGCAAAGAGTGTTGCTTTTTTTCTTAGATCTGGCGAGAGTGCTAGATTTGATGAATTGGTGCTTGAATAATTGACTAACAGAGAAACATTCAATTTATTCACAACTAGAATTTTATTTTCTTCCTTAAAAAAAAAATAGCATTACCTTTTCAAAACTTAGCTCTGAATGTTCCCTCAAGATTTAGCTGAGTATAAGACATACCTTTATTACTGGTGAAATATTAAAACACCAATATAAAAGATACACGGCAAATCTTGTTTATCATGGGTTGATTTGCCGCTAGTTTTATTGGCGGGTATACTATTATTAAATGTAACATAATTTTTAACATTTTACAGGGCATTTCTTTGTCTGTAAGATAATAACTTGGCAGCCATAATTATTAGTAACAACAAT
>NW_018220449.1:0-385 GCF_001263595.1 Phalaenopsis equestris
TTCAGTGGCAATAATTGTAATAATATCAGATACCTAAGATTCTAATTTTATTTATTGATCAGATTTTACAGACTGTATCGGTGATACAACCTTGGGTATCCACATCTTCTTCTTCAACAATGATGGTTCAGGACAAGGTGTCCTAGTAGAATTATCATGTTGAGAAGGAGTATTCTCCTCTTTGTGTATATCATATACAGTGTTAGATAATTATTTTTGTGAAATTCTTGGACCAAATCTTGATTTTATGGGTCGATGTCCTGTAGTATCAAATCTATTTACCAAACGGGACCAAATAGAAATATGAGTAGATGTATTTTGTTTGGATTTAATATCCCTCAGAATCTCTTCTTTCATTCGAGGGGATATTGCACGTCCCATTCGT
>NW_018220449.1:689-897 GCF_001263595.1 Phalaenopsis equestris
TCTTCTGAGACCGGGTCAATGGTATAGTCTTCAAACTTGGTCCGATTTCGAAAGTTGAAGGTAAGGCAGCTAGCCTTTCAGCCGGATTTTCTATTATCATTATTTCTTTTCCCTTAGTAGCGGGGACAACTGTCTTTGTTGGTGTTATGGCGACAGTAGCAGAAGTTTTGATATTCTTGTGAACAGGAAAGTCATCAACGGAGTTCAA
>NW_018220450.1:0-1631 GCF_001263595.1 Phalaenopsis equestris
TCATTCTATCGGGGTTGATGACGGGGAGCCTTTTGTTCAAGCGTGTATCAAATGGACGTAGGAGATTGAGCCGGAGAGCGCTTCGGGACATAAATAGTGGGCCGAGTCAGCAAGCTACGTAGACGGCGGCGTCCATCCAAAGCGCGCAAAGCATGCCTTCGGAGCCGTCGTAGGTTCAGGTGGCACGCGCGGTTTAAATAGATAAATATGGCTTTCTATATTTATTTAAATACCCCCAAACTTAGAAAATCCATAACTTTATGTAGAAAAAACACAAAAATAAAATAAAAATACCCACTTGCTAAAAAAAAATACCCACTTGCTTATTGAATAGAGGAGAACAATGTGAAATAAATTTCAAGACCATTTTATGCATATTTTATTTTTATTTAATTAAAAACTATTTGGAATCATTTGATTCTCCATGCATATTGACACATCACCTTGACTTGAAATTTCGGCATATTGTAGCCTCTGCAAGGGGGAACATTCTCTGATTTTTCCAAAGTCAGATGAGGTTCCTATACAGAGATCCATATTTTTCAAGTTATTACACATTATTCCTTCTTATTTCTTTAAAATAATCATGAAAATTAACTTATTGATTAGAAAATGCTAAGAGAATTTTAAAAGGTCCACCATGACTAGAGAAACCTTTGGAAATAGTTTCATGGGTCAATTCATTTAAAATACCCTTAAATTTTACAAACACCAAATCACTAAGATAATTAATTTTGGCAAATATAAACATTTAAATGACTTGATTTTTAATCTTCACTGTGATTTATGATCTATAGAACTCATCATAAAAATTTCAAAATATTTTGAGTTCATTTGACAACTTAAGTTGATTTTTAAAGATAAATTTTACTTTTGACACCTAAATGATTTTTTTAGAAATCAAAATAAAACTCAAAAATTATGAGACTTAGTTTTTTGAGTTCTCTGTGATTAGGGATATTTTATAAAATAAAATTATATTTAAAATAAAAACTTGATTTTTAGCCTATTTTAAATATTTAAAATAATTAAAAATTCATAAAAATCACAAAAAAAATAAAACTAATTGAAATGTTTTAAATTACTTTTTAATCACTTAGGAAGAATTAGAATATTTTTCCTGACTTTCTAAATAAAGATATTAAATTTTCAAGCTTAAAATAATTTTTTAACGGCTAAAAATGAGTTTTCACTAAAATAATTTCATTAAATCAAAGCAAAATTATGAAATTATAAAATTTGCTTCTCTGAGTTCTCTGACTCTAGGGAGATTTTTCAAAAATACAAAACTTAACTTTTACCTCCTAAAATATTTTATTTCTATTAAATAACCAAAAACTTAAAATAATTCTAATAAATCACAAGGAATTTAAAAAATTATGAAATTTTGTTCAAAGGCTTCTCTAGTCTAGGTCCACCTCCAATTAAAATTTCAAGGGATTACAATTTACCTTGGTCAAGTTAGGAATTCTGTTTGAAAAATCCTATTTTTGCATAAAAATAATTATATAAAATAAATTAAATTTTGAAGAATCACATTTTAATGTATTAATTGACCCATGAATGAGGTAGGATAAAAATTTTAAAGTCATTTGCATTGAATTAGACAAATTATGAAGTGTTAGAGCCTT
>NW_018220451.1:0-752 GCF_001263595.1 Phalaenopsis equestris
AGAGGGAGAGAAATATCCAAAGTGAGAGAGAGTTACAATGAGCGAGCGAGAGAGAGGGAGCTCGAATAGGAGAGTGAGAGATGGAAAGTGAGACAGGTTGATCCCCCATCTCTCTGTCACTAACTCTTTATATTAATTTATCTCTATCATGTAGAAAGTCAGAGAGAATAGAAATTGAGAGAGTAAGGAAGATAGATAGTAGTAATGTAGAGTTTGAAAGAGAGAGAGTGGAAGATATATTGAGAGTACGAGAGAGATGTAGAGCTAGAGAGAGATATGATAAATAGAGAGAATGATTATGGGGAGGGAGGCACATAAGGAGAGAGAAAAGAGAGAGGAGATAGAAGGAGAGAAAGACATCAAGAGTGTGAGAGAGATATATAAAGAGAGAGAAAAAGAGAAAGGGTGAGCAAAAGAGGGAAATTGAGAGAGAGAGAGACTTAAACTGCTGGATTGAAAGAGATAGAGAAAGAAAGAGGGAGGTAGAGAAACAAAATTTGAGAGGGAGGGAGGGAGCAAGAGTAAGAGAGTGAGAGAAGATGAGCAATGACATAGAATGAGAGTGAGAGAGATATAGAGAGAATGAGAAAGAGAGAGAAATGAGGGAGGTAGAAAAAAGGGAGCATGAGAAAGACTGAAAATGAGAGATAGAGAGGGCGGTGAGAGAGAATTGTCAGAGAGAGAAAGAGATAATGAGAGAGAGAGCAAGAGAAAGAGAGAAGAGAGGGAAGGATAATGAGAGAGAATGAGAA
>NW_018220451.1:779-1768 GCF_001263595.1 Phalaenopsis equestris
GGGAGAGATTTTTCATTCTTCATTCTTTCTTCTCTCTCCCTCTCTCTCTTCCTTCCCTTAAGAGAGCATCTTTGCACATTCTGTCTCTTGCATTCTCATTCATGCTCTCGCCCTCCCTCCCTTTCTTAATCATGCTCTCTTTCACTCTCTCACATTCTCTCATGGTCTGTTCCCATCTCTCTCCTTCTTGTTTCTCTTATTCTATCTCTCTATATTCTCTATCCTCTATCTTTATTTCTCTCACTCTCCATTTGTTTCTCAACCTCACTCATTTTTTCTTCTATTTTTCCTTTTACCACTATCTCCTTCCTTCTACCACTATTCCTTCTACCACTAGCGCCTTTTCTCTCACTTTATCTCCCTTTACTTCTCTTCCTCTCACTCCCTCCCTCACTCCCTCTCACTCCCTCCCTCTCACTCCCTCCCTCTCATGTTCAATCTCTCACATTCTCTCTTTTCTTCTTTATTACTTTCCTAGACTCTTCTCTCTCCCCGTCCTAATTTTTTGCTTTTACCATCACTCTTTCATTTGCTCTTTTTACTCTCACTCACTCTCCCCACATGCTCTCTCACATTTGTTCTCTTTCTCCCTTCCTCTACCATCCCTCTCTAGCACTCTTACTCTCCTCTCTTTTATGCTTCTCTTTCTTCTTCTCTTTCTCTCACTTCCCTCTCTCTCTCACTCATTAGAAGGGTGAGAGAGTGGAAGGGATAGGGTCTATCTCTCTCCCTACCTCTCTATCACTCACTTTCCCTCTCTCTCTTTCACTTTCCCTCAATCTCTCTCTCTCTCCCTTTCCTTCTCTATCTCCCTATCTCACATTCTTCCTCTTACCTCATTATCCACGTCTCTTACGCTCTCTAATTTATTATCCTTCTCCATCTCACTTTTCTCTCTATCTCTTTCTCTTTCTTTCATTCTCTCTCCACACTCTCAATCTCTCTAGCTCGCTCATCTCTCTCTCACTCTATTTATTTCTCTTGTCTCT
>NW_018220451.1:2462-4794 GCF_001263595.1 Phalaenopsis equestris
GGCTAATAGAGAGAGTGAGTGATAGAGGAGAAGGGATAGAGAGAGGATGAGAGAGAGTGTGCATAATAGAAAGTGTGAGAGGTAGGGAGAGAGAGGTATTTATCTTCATATCTTACTCTATTTGTTATTTCTATCACTCTCTCTCTCCCTTTCTCATGCTCCCCTTCTCACTTTTCTCACTCTCTCTCACTCTTCTCACTCTTTTTCTCTCCCCCTAACCTCTCTATTTCTATCTTCACTTATGTCTCTCTCTCTCATTTTCTATCGTTAACCTTCTTCTCCCACTCTCTCACTCTTTTTGCATCCCTCCCTCCCACTTACATTCTACCTCACTCTACCTCCCTCTTTCTTTCTATATCCCTCCCCTTTTCTTGCTCTTTCTCCCTCACAATCACTCTCCCTCTTTCTCTTTTCTCTTACTCTATCTTGATCTATCTGACTCTTGATTTCTCTCTCTTTTGCTTTCTCCCTATCTCTCTTCTCTCTCCCTCTCCTTCTACTTTTCCCTCTTTCTCCCGATCACTCTTTCTCCCTCTCGCCTCACTCATGCTCTCTCCAGCTCAGAGAGAAAGAGACCCTCCATCCTTCTCTTTCTCTCACACTCATATCTTTCTTTCCCTCGCACTACTGTATCTCTCTGTTCTCATTCTCTTTTTCAATCTCACCTCTTCTCATTCTAAATATATATTTTCCCTCCTCTTTCTCTCACTCTCTCCTTTCACTCTCTCTACCTCACTATCTCTCTTTCTATCTCCTTCTCTCTATCTCTTTAACTCACTCTCTGTAGCTTTATATATCTCACATTCCCTTTGCCTTGCTCCTATCCCACTCTCTCTTTCCCACTCTCTCTTACTTTCAATATCTCAGTCTCTCTCCCCATCTATCCCTTATTCTCCCCTTCTCTCTCACACCTCTATCTCTCTCTATCTCTCTCTAGCACTCTCTATTTCTCCTCTCTCTATTTCTTTTCCACTCTCTAAAAAGAGACAGAGAGATCGGGTGACAAAATAAGAGGGAGGGAACGAAAGAAGAAGAGAGCATCTCCATATTGAGAGGTATTAGGAGAGAGAAAAGTTAATAGATGGATGGCGAGAGGGAGAGCGATCAACAGAATTAAAGAGAAGGCGGGAGAAGATAAAAAGATATAATAAGAGAGATAGAGGAGGAGAAGGAGTAAGGGAGGGAGGGAGAGAAGGTGAGCGTAGAGCGATAGAGGGTGGACAAGAAAGGGAGGCAGGCTTTCCCTCTCTCTCACTCTCTTCTCCCTCCCTATTTTACCTTCTCTCTATCACTCTCTCTCCCTTGCTTTTCTCACTCCCTATATGCTCCCTCTCATGCCTCTCCCTCTAGCTCTCCCTTTCTTCTCTCACACTTTCGCTTCATCTTTCTCTTTCCACTTTCTCTCTAACACATACTCTCCTTACCACTCCATTTTTCTCATTCTCTCTCCCTACTGCTCGTTCTCTCCCTCCCTCCCTCCCTCACACCCCCTCCCTCTTGTATTATCTATCTCTCATGTTCTCTCATTTTTTGTATCTCATATGTTCTCTCTTGCTTGCTGTATTGTTTTCTTCTCTCTATCTCACTCACTCTCTTGTTCTCTACCTCTCTCGATCTCTTCATCTCTCTCACTATCTTTCTCTCTTACTTGCTCTCTCTTTCTTACTCTTTCTTCTTTATCTTTACTATTTATCACCCCCTCTCTATCTTTCAAGCTCTCTCTTTTTCTCTCTCTCAACCTCTTCCCTCTCTTGCTAGCTCTCATTATTTATAACTATCCCTCATGTATCACCCTCTAACTCTTTCTCTCTCCTTCCTCTCTTACAATCTACCTCTATTATTCTACTTATCTCTCTAACAGACACACTCCTCTCCATTTCTCTCATTCTCTCACCCTACTGCTCTCTCTCCCTCCCTCATTCCCTCTCCCACACTCTCTTAATTTATCTCTCTTATTCCCTCTCTACCTCTCACTATCTATATCTATCTCACCTACTCTGTCTTGCTTTCTCTCACACGCCATCCCTCCCTCCCTCCCACCTCTCTCTCTCTCTTGTATTATCTAATCTCTAATGTTCTCACTTTCTTGTTTTATCGTTCTATTCTCTCTGTCTCTCTCCTCACTCTCTTGTTTTCTATCTCTCGTTCTCTCATTCTCTTCATCTCTTCCACAATCTTTCTCTCTTGCTTGCTCTGTCTTTCTAATCTTTCTTTTTTATCTATCCTTTCCCTATCCCCCTCTATATCTCTCAACCTTTATCTCTTTCTCTCAACCTCTTATCTCTCTAAGTAACCCTCATCCTTTGTCACTCTCCCTCATGTATCCCTCTAA
>NW_018220451.1:4978-5607 GCF_001263595.1 Phalaenopsis equestris
CTCTCTCTCTCTCTCTCGCTATCTCTCACCCTCCATCTCTTTCTATTTTTCCATTTCTCTTCTACTCTCATTCTCATCTTTCTAGCTCTCTATCTCTCTTTTTTCCTCTCTCCCTCTAGCTCTAACCATCTATCTCCCTCTATCTCTCACACTTTCTATCTACTCTCTCTTGATACTCTCTCTCCTACCTCTCCCTACCTCTCTCCATGTTCCTCCTTGTCTCTTTCTATCTATCTATGCCTCCCACTTTATCTTTCTCTCTCTCACCCACACTCCCTCCTCTCTGTCTAGCTCTTTCTGTCACACTTTTTCTCTTATTTCATCGTAGCTCCCTTCCTCCTTATTCCTCATTCTCTCTTTCCATCTCTACCTATCTACTCTCACTCTCTCACGCCCATTAAACATGAAAATTATCTATTTCTTCATCCTCCTCTCGCTATCTCATTCTCTCTATCTTGTTCTCTCTCACCCCTCTTTGTCCCTCCCTATCCTAATTTGACCCTCGCTCTTCACTCGCACATTCTCTCTCTTCCTCTTCTCTAACTCTCCTGCTCTGTTTTTATTGCTTTCTCTCTTGCTCTTGCTATTTATTATCCTCCATCTTCTTCAAGCACTCCATCACTTACTCC
>NW_018220452.1:0-2413 GCF_001263595.1 Phalaenopsis equestris
GCTCCAGCGGCCAAAATTTTGCGACTTTCATTTTTAGTTCAAATCAATTCCAACTTTTTCTCTAATATCAATATTTGACTTAATTTATAATAAATATAATTGTGTAGGACTATTATCTACTAATATATAAGACACTTATCAAACAAAATAGTAATACATAGACATATATGCATGAGTTTCTTCCCTCAAAGCGCTTGGTTTAATGTCATCAGCCCAACACACCATTTGTTTAGTTGGGTTGACTTAACATTAAAACTTCTTTAAGTTGAGATTTTTGCCCTCCATAATAATGTTTCATAATAATGTTTCAAAAGATGCCAATAAACTTTAAAAACATTTCCAGTGTTAGGATTTTTGCTAATAATAGTTCCACAATAATAGACTTTAATCACTTTAAATGGTCCTAACCATCTGAATTTCCGTTTTCCTAGAAATAATCTCAATCTTGTATTATATAATAGAACTTCTTGTCCAGGACCAAATTTCTTCTTATCAATCTTCCGTTCATGCCAGATATTTATTTTTTTCTTTATACAATTTTGCATTATCATATGCTTCATTTCTTATTTTCTCAAGTTCATTGAGTTGCAATAATCTTTTCTCACCAACATGTTTTAGATTAAAATTAAATTCTTTAATAGCACAAAATGTTTTATGTTCTAATTCTACTGGTAAGTGGTATGTTTTTTCAAACATCAATCTATATGAGGACATTCCTATATGAGTCTTATAAGCAGTTCTATATGCCCATAATGCAGTATCTAGTCTAGCCGACCAATCCAATTTATAAGGATGTATAGCTTTTTATAAACTACGTTTAATTTCAAAATTTGATATCTATGCTAGACCACTAGTCTGAGGATGATAAACAGTAGAGAATCTAAGCCTAATATCATATTTCTTAATTAATATTTCGATTCTCTTATTCCTAAAATGAGATCCTCCATCAGTAATAATTACTCTCGGCATTACATATCTTGTAAAAATATTTTTAATTAAACATTTAGAAACACTCCGAGCATCACATCTGAGTACAACAATAACATCAATCCATTTGGACATATAATCAACCGCAAGTAATATATATAAGTTCTCAAATGAAAGCGTAAATGGTCTCATAAAATCTAATCCTCACACATCAAACGTTTCAATTTCTAATGTGTAATTTATAGTCATTTCATTTCCACTAGAAATATTTCCTACTCGTTGACATCTACCGCACATTTTAATATATTCATTAACATCTTTTAAAATAGTAGGCCAATAAAATCCAACTTACAAAATACTTACAAAATCTTATATGCAGTTATGCAGTTCTATTTGTTCCAAAATGTCCTCCAAATTCAGAATCATTGCATCTTTCAATTATCTGTTGAGTTTCTTCATAAAGCACACATCTTCAAATAATTAGATCTTTGCATTATTTATATAAATATGGGTAATCCTAAAAAAAGTCTTTTGAATCATATATAAATTTATTTAATTGTGGATTTTTCATATTAGGTGGTAAAATATCACTTACAATATAATTCACTATATCAGCATACTACAGAACATCCATTTCATCAATACTATATATTAGTTCATAGGGAAAATTTTCTAAAATTTCATTTACAAAATTAGTTAATATTTTTATTTCTATCCTAGAAAAATGATCAATTATTTGATTATTATTTCTCTTTCTATCAATCATAGTAAAATCAAACTCTTGCAATGGAAGTATCCATCTAATTAATCATAGTTTAGCATTCTTCTTTTGTATTAAGTATTTAATAGCAGAATGATCTGTATGCACTATACATTTAGCTCCAATTAAATAAGGTTTAAATTTATCAAAGGCATAAATAATAGCTAATAACTCTCTTTCAGTAGTATTATAATTAATTTGAGCATGATTTAGAGTTTTACTGCCATAATATATTACTTTAAAAACTTTGTAGTTCTTTTGTCCTAATACAACCCCAATAGCATAATCACTAGCATCGCACAAGATTTCAAATGGTTTTTCCCAGTAAGGTGGTACTATTATAGGTATAATTAATAATTTTTTCTTTAATAATTCAAATGTTTTTTATGCATTCCTCATCAAAATCAAACTTTTTATCTTTTTCTAAAAGTTGGCATTGCAGCTTCGTTATTTTTGAAAATTTTTTTATGTAGCACCTGTAAAAATCAGCACGTCCTATAAAATTCTAACCCCTTTAACATTAGTAGGTGGTGGAAATTTTTGTATAACTTGGATTTTTGTAGGACCTACCTCCATGTCTTTTACAGAAATTTTATGCCCAAGCAAAATACCTCCTGCAACCATGAATTACGATTTTACCCATTTTAATCAATTTAGTACTAGGTTGACTTTTCCGCATACTTCGAGAACCTTTTCTAAATTATTAAGGCATAACTTAAATGAAGT
>NW_018220453.1:0-649 GCF_001263595.1 Phalaenopsis equestris
AATTTGGAGTCAAATCGAGCAAGAAAGAAAATTCTTATCTGACGTATTTTGATTTGTTTTTCTATGCTTAATTTCCTTTACATTTATCACATAATTTTGAATGAAATTACACTTTTAAGATAGGTTATTTTCAAGTTTATCTTGTAGGTATAACACTTGGAGCACATTAGAGCTGAAATAGGACAAAATGGAGCAAAATAAGGGTGCTGCCAGCAGGGTGGCGCCTAGGCGCCATAAAGGCCCAAAGCCGGTTTAGGTTGGTTTGGACTGTTTCGGGCTATTCTAGAAGGTTTCAGGAAGTTATTCACGCCCCATGGAGTTATTAATGAATCTAGACACTTGGAAAGGCTCTTAGAGTGAAGAGGCGTGTCTCTTAAAATGAGGAGGTGCTTGGTTTTCTTTAACAAGGAGGGGCTGACATCTCTTTCAAGAGGAGTTTGAAGGCTTGGAGTTAGAGTTCAGTTTGGCTCTTCAAAGAGGCGTGCGAGAGAGAGAGAGAGAGAGAGAGAGAGAGGAGATGTAGATTTCTATATTTTCTGGAGAGATTGGTGAGAGATTTTGAGAGTTATGTGTAAGGAATTTTGTAAGTGTCGGTCATCAACATGGGAAAGTTCTTGGTTTAAAATATATTTAATTTAATATATATATA
>NW_018220454.1:0-5815 GCF_001263595.1 Phalaenopsis equestris
ATGAAGCATTAGAAATTATTTTGGATCATTTATCATATGCTTCAACACAATTAATGCCACAGACGGTTGGAAGTTTGATAGCTTTGGAGAAGAGAATGATGAAAATTGAAAGAGAACTTTAGAGTATTATGAATGCAATAGGAAATCTTAACTACCTTTTTGATCACTTAGGTTGGAGGATGAAGGAGAACTTTGATCATACTGGAATAATTGAAGCAGGTTTGGTGCAGATGTTCAAGAAGAATGAATGGATAGATAAAAATTTGACTGATCAACTTGATTGATCAATTCCCGTACCGACCCTTCTACAATTTTAACGTCCATTACCAGTTTATGGGAGATATTAGAGGAGTAGAAAGTACTGAAGATGAAGCAGAATAATTAAAGAAGTTAAACTCTCTACTATTTTAAAATACTTTTGTTTGAATATAATTGTGTGGATTTGATTTACTTTACTTTGCTTTAGTTGCTTTAGAACTCTTATAATTGCTTTAGAACTCTATTAACTTTAATTATGCATATAGTTTTGTGTCAGCGTTCTAGTTTTGTGGCTTCATTTTGACACTGAATTATAATTTAGTTTATTTTATGTATGTGAAAGCGTGATTAGAAACTTGTATTTGTAAAATTGTATTTTTATATAAAAAAGTTAGTTTGGTGTTGTTTGTGAAAATGTTTGTTTGTGAATTATTTTTAGATGAAAATTTATGTTCAAAAATATTAAAAAGACTTTGGAGTAAATTAAAGAAAGCTAAAAATTGTGAAAATTGAAAAATTGAATCTTTTGTCTCTGGCGTCGACGGCGCCAGTATGGGCGCCGACAGCGCCCTCAACATGAAAGTACCCAAATCCCTTAAATTTTGTGATTTGCACAGTAAAACCACCATTTCTACCCATTTGATCACCTTCAACCTCCGGTTTGTGCACCTAAGACTTACTATTGCTTGGATTTGAGGTGATTTTAAGGCAAAAGAAGTTCAAATTTCATCTTCTCCAAATAAGAGATACACTTTGAATCTAACATTTTTTATTTTCACCAAGATTTATCTTACATTGCCAAGATCCAAAATTTTGAAATTTTTTGAGATGATTTTGAGAAAATCCTTTGGTGAAGAACTCTTACTTAGTAGATTTAAGTTTAAAACATTCCACATTGTGATTTTTGAAATTTTGGGAATTTTTTAGATTTTATTAGATTTTTTTAGATTGCCATGGCACCGAGAATGAGCAAGGGAATGAGGAAAGTAAATTTTGATGATAAAAAATTTATCAATTACGAAGCTAACATTTGTTGCAATATTCTACTTACAGCAAAGAAAGTAATTTGCTAAGAAAGTAATTCTGGATCAAGCATTTAAAAATCCGGGTGGAGAAGTTGAAAGATTAATTGTTGCTTGGAAATGGGAGAATTTTTGTTACTTTACTGCCGAGGCTATTATTGGTATAGTGATGGAGTTATATGCCAACTTAAAGGAAACTTTTGAAGACTACGTTTTTATTCGTGGGAAAATGGTAGAATTTACTTCAAGAAGAATTAATGAATTTTATCAGTTAGAGGATGTGTATAACTGTCAGTACAAATCATCAGTACAACTGTCAGTACAAATCATATTCTGCTATAAATGTGGCCTTAGATGAAGTTATTTCTTTTCTTACTAAAGGAAGAGGAGCTTTGAAGGTGAAGAATAATGTTAAGGTAAACTTCTCTTTCTATGTTAAATGTAGTATCTAAGGCCTGTCATTATTTTATATCTGCTAGAATGATACTAGCAATTCATCATAGTGAGGTTACATGAGGTTACAAAGGATAGAGCCGAGCCATCTTGAACTTCTATATCCAACAGATGAGAAGAATAGATGTAGGCTCTATTTTTTATAGAAACATTCATTCTATTACTTTGGGTGAAACTACTGTTGGTTTAGCACACCCTGCTCTGATCTTTACACTATGTGAACAGGCAGGTGTTGATTTTGGAATGAATGAGGAGAGGATTGAACCTCTAAAACCTATTGGGCCTACCAATATTAAGACTTATGTAAATATTAAAAATTATGAGTCTCATGTTGGATGGAGATCTGGAAGTAGGAGTAGGGATATTCCTTCTACTTTTAGTACCCTTACTCTCCAGGGACTTCTGGAGCAACTGATGATCCAACAGGGAGATATCTTGAGGATGGAAAATATGGCGGCCAAAAATGTACATAATGATGATGTGACAAGGCAAAAGTTTGAATATGATGCTGCTTATGATGATGCAATGGTTAGATATATGAGTGGTGACCACTAAGTTCAGTTTCCTACTCAACCTGTGTTTACCTCATATCAGCAGCAAAAATTCAATGTAGAAGAGAAGAAGAGGATGACTGGTGATGTTTTAGTTTGATCTTTTATTTATTTTATATTTGGTTGTATATTATTATTATTTTTATTTGTTTTTAGATTGTGATACTTTGTTTTATTTTAGATGTTTTGTTATATTGTGAATGATCCCGAGATTGTGAGTGATCCCGAGAATTTAGTTATGTAAAAATTATATAGTTCACTCCACTATGAAAAGTTGCCAAAAGCTTGATGCAATATTTTATGAATAAGAATTTTAAGCAATTAATGTTGGGATTCTATGCAAGTATACGTATCGTTATCAAGTAATAAAAGATTTTCTATTTAAGCCCCAAATATCGATCCCACAGGCTGCTAAACTATTTAACCATGTTTATGTGATGAAAATTTCTTATATGAAAAAAACATCTTTCCCATTACAATAAGATTTTGGTAAAATGAGATGAAATAAATGGTTTAATAAGTATTGTGCTAAATAAGAGCAGTTTTAATTCTCTACCCTGATGTAGTGTTATAGAAAATCATTGGCTAATCTCAGGTTTAGTCCCTAAATCCATGACTAGGCTAGGAGGATATTGGCTCCCACTCCAGAGCTTCCACTTCCCTTCACCTGAAGGCTAACTCTCGTTTTAGTTTTTAAACAATAAGACTGAATTGGGGATTTTAGTCTATCACCCTAAAGATTTTCCAATTCCACACCCAACAAAGTATATTTCCCTATTTATTTGCACTTAATTCTATGAACAAATATCTTCTTCATGGAATTAAATGTGATCCTCACTCTGTTGTAGAACTCATATTCTATTTCCCAGATCATATATTTCACAACACATTTTAACAATTCAATTTGCCAGATCAAAAAGTAAATTAAGTTTGAAGTTAAAAAATCATCACATTTTATTTTATATTTTAATATTGGCGCATTCATATTATACTACTCAGACTTCATGTGAAAGATACAATAAAACATAAATTTTGTATATAAAATAAAGTTCATACAAAACTAATAAACGAACAACACTTATCTAAAACTCTTTCTCAAAGCAAATTCCTTGTAGCCTCTTTTAAGAAATGTAGAAAGAAGAAATCTCTCACTTTTCTCCTTCTCCAACACTATTAGAGAAAAATTTATAGTTAATCTCACCACAAAAACTCTGTACTCTTAAAGAAAAATCACTAATAAACTCCTAAATGGTGGTGGAATGAAAATGGAAAAAGTGTATGGAGGCGAGGTGTGGCGAACATGAGCAAGGAGAGACAAAGAGGAATGAAGAGGGGGTGAATAATGACCAAGAGAGAGTTTTTCTGATGAATTTTGTCCCCAAATAGTTCCTAGAGTCGGTTCTCTAATAGGTGCATCCAAAACTCTTCAAAAAGCATCCAGATTCGTTGAATCTTTTAGAAACAGGGCCTGAACCGCCATAAGCGCCGTTGGCGCCCATTTTGGCATCGTTGGTCCCAATGATCATTTAATTAATTGTCACTCTCTGTCAAACGACGCCATTGATGCCAAATTTGGCGCCGTCGGCGTTGAACAAATTTTCAACTTCTTCATTTTTGCTCCAAATTTCATCATTTTTGCTTCCTTTTTGCTTAAAGTCCTAAAATTCAACAACCTACAAGAAAACATAAAAATACCTTCCATTAAAGTGTAATATCACAAAAAATGAGTATAAAATATGGGTCTAAAAATGCATATATTTTTGGTGTATCAGTGACCAAAAGGATTGTAAAATTATTTTTATATTGCAAATCATTTTAGTACTATTATTAGTTTTTAGTACTTTGTTGAATGTGTTTGTAGTAAATTCTTTCTCACCAAATTTTTATATGTATTATGTGTTATTTAATATTTTAAGTCTTGTAGCTTTTCATATTAGCATCTGCGATATTTCAGAGTTAAGTTTCAGTATGAGAACCTTCAACAGGAAAGTCTTTTCTTTATGTATTAAATTTTTTCTTTCACCCTCCATTCTTTTTAAGTTTTTCATGCATAATCTTTTAAAAATTGAAGTTTTAGGAGGAAGAAAAATTCCTTTTTTAAGAAAATAAACTTAATTTTATTTGTTCTCAATTAGCTATATTTTTAAAAATTTTAAATTTAACATGACCTTTGGTATTAGAGGGTAACTTTAGATAACTATATTTGTGTTTCTAAATATATAGTAAACTTAAGTAAAAATTTTCAATAATAAAGGTTAATTTTAAAGATTAAGATATTTGGTATTTGAGAATAAGAGTATGTTTTTCTATTATAAGTGAAGGATATTGTCTTTTTGAAGTGTTAAAAAAATCTTAGAGATTCATGTAAGAAGAAAAGAATAAAACTTTATGAAATATCTTTAAAGCTAATATAAATTTATAAAGCGAAGGAATTTGAAAAGTTATTAACTTTTAAAAGGGGATAGTGAAGTTCTAATTCATTAAAGGCTATCCAGATATAGTAATCTTCACATAAAAAAAAGAAAAGAAAAAGGATTGAAAATGATCTTGAAAAAAAAAAGAACAGAGAAAAGAAAAGAAAAGAAAAAGATATAAGGACAAGCTTGAGGAGATGCTTCACTTGAATCAACTTAAAGAAGAAGGCTTGGCTACATTCTCTAAACTTATATTTAAGTTTTAGCATATTTACTAGTAAAGTTTCATAAAGTTCCTTTTCATATGGATAATCTAAGTGGCTTTAATATGACAATTTGCAATTTTTCTTGAAAAGAATAGAGAATCAAAAATCTTAGGCTTGATTGCTAGATATTCTTATACCTTTAGTATTAACTGGAGTTATTTTACATTTTTCTTAAGTTATGCTATTGTATTTAGTCGACTAAAATATCAAATTCTAGAAGTTAAAACTCTTTGCAATAAGTCATATTTTTATGTAGTATTTAAGTTTGAGGGATTTTGATACACAAAAAATATATGCATATTTTGACCTATATTTTATACTCATTTTTGGTGATATTGCAATTTAAAAGAGGGAATTTTTCATATTTTATTGCAGGTTGTTGCTTTTAGGACTTGAAGGAAGAAGGAAGCAAAAAAGATGCAATTTGGAGTGAAAATGGTGTTTTTGAAGAAATACTCAGCGTCGACGGTGCCATGATAGACGCTGATGGTACAGACCTACAGAACAGAGGCCGGACTATCCCAGCATCGACAACACAAGGAGCAGAGTCGACGACGCCATTTAACAAAGAGTTCACGGGCCACTGGCGCCGATGGTGCCAATGTTGGTGCAAGACCTGTTTCTAGAATTTTCGACAAATTTGGATGCTTTTTGAAGAGTTTTTGGATGCACCTATTGGAAAACCAACATTATGCTCTATTTAGAGTGGAAATTGATCAGAAAAGAGACCCCTTCACCCCTTTCGACTGGTTTCTACTCTTTTCCACGCTATTCCACATTCTCCACAGCCACTTAGAGTCCTTTAGTCATTTATTTCTTTTGAGTTTTGAGTTTTTATGATGAGTTTAAGT
>NW_018220455.1:0-229 GCF_001263595.1 Phalaenopsis equestris
AGCTTAAGATTTTCTCAAGTCTTATATTTTAAAAAATTCAAATGTGGAACTAATTTTTGATTAGGTACCAATCCTCAAGCTTCTACTCCCTTATTCTTTTCTTTTTTTCCTTTTTCTTTTCTTTTTTTTTCTTTTTCTTTTCTTTTTATTTTTCTCTTCTTTTCTTTTTCTTTTTCAGGTAAGAATTACTATATCTGGATAGACCTTTAATAATTTTGAATTTCACTTC
>NW_018220455.1:647-17060 GCF_001263595.1 Phalaenopsis equestris
CAGGAATGAAAATTGAAATAACATGCTTACAAGAATTTTTATATTTTAAGTATATAAGTATAAAACTAAAAACATGAGTAAAATTAATTTTGATCAATTTTTTTAACATTTTATTTTAGTTTAACATTAACATGTAGACATTTAATAGACCTCTAAATAGTAAGTATAAAAGCAAACAACACACTAACATGATAAAAGAAAACAAAACACACTAACAAGATAAGAGAAAAATAAAGGGTAGCAGTTTTCTAAGTTTAAAATTTAAAACTATAGTTAGCAAGATTTTCAACTTTCTAAAATATATAGAATTAAATTCAATCCTTAATTAACTAACACAGTACTAAACACACACCAACAGTTACTACCTTAACATTTAAAATAAAATACTAACAAAACACAAACATCACAATAACAATTAAATATAAGTCCAAACCATCACATAATCCAAATAAACACATAAATGCAAATGTAGCAAGCACAGACTACATAATTTATAACACATCACAACACATGTCTCAAGTCGAAACATAAAAATAATTCAGTCCTCCTCCTCCTCATCTTCATAATCATCGCTATTTCAGACATTTGTAGACTCATAATTAGGGTATCTAGGATATGGAAGAAATTGCACTCCTTAATTACCCCTAATGAGACTCTTTAAAGATTAGTGAAATTTCTCTTCATAATCACTTTTCCTTCTATTATACCCATCAATATGACCTACAAAGCTTTCTAAATTTCTTACCTTATCTGTGGTATATTTAATATTGTCCATCATCCTCTGTGTAATAATTGATCTTGGGTCTCAGTAGACTCACCTCTAGAAGTAGAAGCACATGAGGTAGATGGTCTAGATGTAGAAGCAATAGATTTAGAAGCAGCAGACATTACCATTTCATAGCTCCATGAAAATCCTCCTTTCCAGCCAAAAATAGAATGTTGAGAATAAGTTTTCACATTAACCTTTGTAATAAGCTTTAGAGGCAATAATACTTCCTCCCAGCTGTCATATTTCACTCCAGCCTGCTCACATAAAGAAAATATCAAGGAAGTAAATCCCAGACCTGCAGTGACCTGCAGTAGTACCTGCAGTAGTAGCGACAGTGGCAGAACTGATGATAGTCTGATACATCAAAGCTCCTATGTTGATGTGCTTTCCTTCCTGGATACAATAATTCAATGTTGCTATCTCTGGTAACTTCACTGAGATGATTTGTAGGTAACAAATGGGCAAAAATAAAATAGTGCCATGCCTTCGAAGGTGCACTTAACTTTGACGTGGAAAAATTGACTCTCATCTCATTAGTGATTTTCCAGAGTCCTCTTCGAACAGTCAAATAAGAAATAATCTCATCTAGCTCCACCTTAGTCGGACTATAATTTGCAATCGGACTATAATTTGCATAAAAACATAAAGTATCTTGCCTGTGGCAACTGGTAGAACAAATTGATTACCTTCGGTGAAAAAGGAACAAACTTTCCTCGAACAACGACTCTATAAGGGAGGTTTGCATAAAACTCCCTAACAATAGAAATAACTGCTACAACAGAAAAACAACAGAATCATTCCCACTGTCGGTGAACAATCAAATCTTCCACAGATCCACTTGGATTCTTAAAATAATGCTACTGGATAAGCTTTCGTGATTGTAATGCATCAATGTACCTATCTTGAGCCTCTGAACTCACAAATTTGCTAAAATCAAAAGGGCTCTTTCCATTACTCCTCTTCATTCTTGGTGTCATTCTACAATTTTATAAAATTCCAAAAATAACTTCAAAAATCAAGTCTAAACTACTAAACTAAACTTATAAAAGCATAAACTATACTTCCTATACAATTTTCATAGATTTTCCCTCATTTTTCACCATGAATAGTGAATTTTCGAATTCTCCCAAATGTACTCAAAATACATGGTGAAAATCCAATATTTTTGCATAGAAGTAAAGCTCTTACTTTAAGAAATCTGAATCTAGCAAATTTTTCTTAATTTAGCAAATTTTGCTCAATTCCACCAAGAAATCTCCACTTAATGGCTTGCCCTAGCTCTCCAAATCGCAAACTCAAGAGAAAGAAGGTGACGGCGAGGGTGAAAATGGTGATTTTTGGGTTTAATTTTCACTTTTAACCATTCGCGAACCAGTTTTCGTGAACCGACACTTAAGCACGAATAAGGGGTTCTTAAGCGCATGTTCGTGAACCGACACTTAAGCACGGATAAGTGGTTCTTAAGCGTCTGCCTCTCGGGTTACCTCGCGCTTAAGCCCGAGAATGTGGCGCTTAGGTGCTAGTGCATGATTTTTGAGATTTTTAAATTTAAGTAAAATGCACTATTTACCTAAGTATACCACCCCTAAATGGTCTCATAAATTTAAGTAAAATGCACTATTTAAGTAAAATGATTATTTTCATCTCCTTTAACTCTCCTCTCTCTCAAAATTCTCCATATAACTCAATTCAGTTCGAGGCTAAAAATAACACAAATTTTTACACAAACAAACATATATTCATTCACAAACAGTTAAAAGTACATATAACACTTAATTCTCACTCCAAATAGTCTCGGATGAGAAAATTTTCTAAGCACGAACACTTAAGAAACATTCACAATTAAACACATAAAAGCATAAACACTAGAAACAAGACTTAAACACTAACATATAAACACAACGACTCCTAACAAACAAACTCTGATATAGAACTTAATTCCATTCTTCATTTAATGGGATAAACTCTGATCTTTCATTAGTCTCTCTTGGGGAGGAAAATCAGATAAAAAGTTGATAAAATGGACGGTGGTGACGAGCTCTGATACTATCTTCTTCAATCTATTTTTGCTTAAGAAACATCTCCTTATCCACTTCCTCTATATAACTAGTATGGTTAAATTGCATTTTCAATTGTCATCCAATATGCTCAAGATGTGCATGAATCTCAATTACCTTGGTCTCTAGTAAAGCCATGGTAGTCTCCATTTTATTGATCTTTTCTGATATTCCTTCGATACTAATGGCTAAGAAACCGTTATACATCTCTTGTGCACTTTGACTAATGAATTTCTTCCTCATTGTCTCTTCCTTCTTCTTCAAATTCATCTCTCATTAAGTGTCGAAACTGCTTATATGCAACAGTATAACAATGACTTTAATTATAATTTTCACTTATATTTTCTTACTTTTTTACTTTATAACAATACCAAAAATTTGATCCTGAAAAAAAAAAATTTAACTTTTCAATTTATATCTATATTGGGATACCACGCAAGTATACATATCGTTTTCAAGTAATATAGGACTTTTTTATTAAGATCTGAATATTGAACCCACATGAAAATTATGCAATATGCTCTATTGAACAACAAACTTTCTATTTTAAAAAGACAATTACTAAAACTAGAGTTGTATTCACAGTAATTAAAATTTAAATCTTTTTGATTTTTGATATTTTGACAAAACAGTAACAATATGAAAAGATAACTTTAGTTTATGTAAAAGAAAAATACTAAATTTAAAAATATATTTCTCCTTATCATGAATCAGTAATAAGCATATGAATTCTGTTGTGGTAGTATGCAAATTGTGTTGTGTCAAATAGAAGAAATTATATTCTTTACCCTAACTAGAGATACTATAAAGAACATTGACTAATTTAAAGTTTGAATAGTTCTGAAGACTGGCTAGGCAGGGAAGATGCCGGCTCTCACTCTAGAGTTCCCTCGATTCCCTCCACTTGGGGGCTAACTTCTCGTATCAGAACCTAAACCAATAAACCAAGTTAGGGGATTTAACATGTCACTTTAAAGTCCTCTAACTCTACACCCTTCAATGATTATTTTCCTATTTATTTGCACTAAATCATATGAATTACATTCTCACTCATACAACCTTATCTTATTCTTTCTAATTATTGACTGAGATAATACCACCCTGGTTCTTACATGTTCTCACAACAAATTTTAACATCTGGATATGTCAAATCAAGAAGTAAATGAAGTACACGGAATTGAAGAAGTAAATGATAATACCAGTCTGGTTCTTCTAACATTAAAGATTTATACTCTCCATAACTTCCATCCAACACTTTAATTACTTATCATTTTAAGGAGAATGACAAAGAAAACTACTCAGAATCTATGGAGAAAATAAAACCACACTTTAGTTTAAAAGTAGAAATCATTGTCAAACCAAAAACAAACATGAATTCTAAATTAAAATCAAATGTAGTCACAAAGATAAAAAATATTATCTTAAATCCTCCCCTAAACTTTTGAAGTTCCTTTGAATCTCTTCTCTTTTACAACACTATTAACTCTCAAAATCAAACTAAAACAAAAAGGATAAAGTAATATTTTGGTGCCTGAAAATTTCTCTTTTTATAAGCACTTTTCAAGACTTCAAGCACACTTTCAAATGTCTCAACTTCCTTCTTTTACAAATTCCCCAAGAGATGCCTTGGAAACTCTTCAAAATGTGTCCAAATTTGATGTATTCTCCAAGGAATGCCTCCTTTCACAAGTCTTCTAATAATATTTTCGTTCCTAGTGGTCATAACCATCCTCTTTACCCAATAGGTGCCTCAAATATCTCTTCAAAATTTGGCCAAATGAAGAAAACCGCCAAATAACTGCCTCGGACGCTTAAGCGTGGGGCCTCTGGAGCTTAGGCGTGACCTTCTTTGTTTAACCGGCACTTACGTGCCGGATCTGACGCTTAGGCGCCAAAACACTTTCGCAAAATTTTCTCCTCTTTGCTCCAAATTTGATCATTTTTCACTCCATTTAGCATTTTTCACCTTTCTACTTATACCTGAAAGAAAAATACTCAAATACCTTCCATTAAAACGTAATATCTCAAAAATAGGTATAAAAATTCATTTAAAAATACTATATATTTTAGGTGTATCACGTATAAGTAAATGATAATACCAGCCTGGTTCTTCTAACATTAAAGATTTATACTCTCCACAACTTCCATCCAACACTTTAATTACTTATCATTTTAAGGAGAATGACAAAGAAAACCACTCAGAATCTATGGAGAAAACAAAACCACACTTTAGTTTAAAAGTAGAAATCATTGTCAAACCAACAAGAAATCTCAATTAAAACTAGAAGTAGTTCGAAATAAAAGATAAAAAATTATCTTAAATCTTCCCCCAAACTTTTGAAGTTCCTTTGAATCTCTTCTTTTTTACAACACTATTGACTCTCAAAATCAAACTAAAACAAAAAGGATAAAGTAAATTTTTGGTGCCTGAAAATCTCTCTTTTTATAAGCACTTTTCAGGACTTCAAGCACACTTTCAAATGTCTCAACTTCCTTCTTTTACAAATTCCCCAAGAGATGCCTTGGAAACTCTTCAAAATGTGTCCAAATTTGATGTATTCTCCAAGGAATGCCTCCTTTCACAAGTCTTCTAATAATATTTTTGTTCCTAGTTGTCATAACCATCCTCTTTACCCAATAGGTGCCTCAAATATCTCTTCAAAATTTGGCCAAATGAAGAAAACCGCCAGATAACTGCCCCGGACGCTTAAGCGTGGGGCCTCTGGAGCTTAGGCGTGACCTTCTTTGTTTAACCGACACTTACACGCCGGATCTGACGCTTAGGCGCCAAAACACTTTAGCAAAATTTTCTCCTCTTTGCTCCAAATTTGATCATTTTTCACTCCATTTAGCATTTTTCACCTTTCTACTTATACCTGAAAGAAAAATACTCAAATACCTTCCATTAAAGCGTAACTCTCAAAAATAAGTATAAAAATTCGTTTAAAAATACTATATATTTTAGGTGTATCACGTATGCACATCACTGCCAACATAGCTAGATCAGTAGTTTCGTAGCTACTCCACATATCTCTCCCCCAATTTCTTCCTCTTCCGTGGCTTAATTTTTTTAGCCTTATGATTTAAATCTTATGTTTCTTCATTCCTCCACTCTTGTCAAAATTCCCTCTCAATCAAAAAGATTTCAAACTTTCCCCTCTTCTCATGTGCAACCACCTAAACTACTCCCTCCTTTGCTCTATCTTTTTATCTCATGCTACTTCTCTCTGCTCCTCCCACGCTCCTCTTGGTTGAAAGCTTCCCCAACCTTTTTCTTCCCATCTTTAGGGCTTCCAATAATTCTTCTTGGGATTCTACTCAAGCAAGCAAGGTATACACCTCTCCTTTCTTCTTCATTTAATTTTTCAAGCATGAGTTTCTTTGTAAAAATGTATTTAAAGTTCTTTTCTTTTAAAATACAAGTGAATCCCCTCCTCGCCTTCTTTTTTTCCCTCCAAACCAAGTTTTCTCTCTTTTTCCCTTCTTCTTCCTTTTTTTTTATTGGTCGAAACACCACACACTCACTCCTTCCTCTTCTTTTCTCTTGGCCAAAACTCACACCACAACATCCACTCCCTCCTTTCCTTTTCTCTTGGCTTAAAACAACACCAAACATCCCTACTTCTTCCTTTGTCTTGGTAAAAAACATCACAACCATTATTCTTCTCTTCTTATCCACTTGAACAAACCACCTGCTACCTCTTCTTCTTTAAAACCAAAATGAGAGCCACTCTCCTCTTCCTTCTCTTCTTCAACTCCAAACTGAGAAGCCCATCCTCCTTTCCCTTCTCTTCTCAATTAGACCAAGTGACTATTTTCTAACTCTCGACTTCTTCTCTTCTCCCTCTCATCTTTTCCTTTTTCAAACTAAGCCTACTCTCTCCTCTCATTCACTTCTTCAACTCAAAACTGAGAACCCTCTCCTTCCCCATTGTCTACTTTTTCTTTTTTCTCTTGTTCAAAACCTCACTTTCTTCCTCTCTCTCTTTTCTTCAATCCAAAAATAAAAACTATCCTCTTGGTCAAAACCTCACTTTCTTCCTCTCTCTTTTCTTCAATCCAAAAATAAAAACTATCTCCTTCCCCTCTCTCTCTTTTTTTTCTTTTCTCTTGGTAAAAAACCTACTCTCTTCCTCTACATCTCGTCTTCAACCCAAAACCAAGAACCCTATCCTTACCCATTATCCTCTTCTCTCTCTTAACATGACAAAAATATGCATGTATCATTCCTTGAGATATTTCTTCAAGCAAGGTTTAATTTCCAACTACTCTTTTTCAATTCAGTTTACTTCCTTAATTCATAAAAATAAAAGGTTTCATTTGGATTCCATTTAATTCTCATGTTAATGTTATGTGGTTCACTTAATGTTATGTGTTTCATTAATTTTCATGTTAATTTCATGTGGTTCACTTAATCTTCATATCTTTGTTTATGTGATTCACTTAATCCTCACTCTAATGTTCTTGTGGTTCACTTAATCTTCATGTTGATGTTATGTGGTTCACTTAAATCTTAATGTTAATGTTTATGTGGTTCACTTAATCATCATGCCAATGCTTATGTAATTCACTGAATATTTATGTGGTTTACTTAATCTTTATACCCATGTTTATGTGGATCACTAAATCTTCAGATATATAATTATGTAATTCACTTAATCCTCATGCCAATATTTATGTGGTTCACTTAATTTTCATTCTTATGTGATTTACACACTACCATCATGTGTAATATACTTTCTTTCTCTTGCATGTTTATGTTATTTTCAAGTTTAGTATGTTTTTGGTTCTTTTTAGGAACTCAGTGTTGTCAGCTTGTTAATATATATGAAGTCGTAGTATGATTCCCCTTTATAAATAAATATCTCTTTTAAATCTTATAAATGATATGAATAAGAGAGGAATAAAAAAAGATAGGATATATGAGAAATATAGACAACCAAATTTTAAAAAGAAACATGGAAGGCTTATGTACAGTTAATCCTCGTGTGACAGGTTGAAAGTATACATCTGAACAATATCAAATCAAAATACCTCAAAAAATAGTATCCACGAATAAAATCACTACAACGTAGCCGATGTAGGTATTTTTTCACGGATATTGCTCCAAGATGTTTCCGCTCGATTTTATTTGGGCGGACATACTTGACCTATGCTAGCAAAGTTTGTTGTACGCAGGCTCTCCATATTTTCTTTCTCTTGTTTGTTATCGTTATCATATGTCTGTCTTTTTTGGTTCATCTCTTCTTTTGATCATTTACATAATATGGAAAATAGACTTATTCAGAAAAGGGAAGTATACGATGATGTACAAACTGGTGACTCCTTTAAAAATAAAAAGTGAAAGGAACAAAAATAGATTGGTGACTCCATTGAGGACGAGGCTCTCTCTTTTGAGCCATCGCCACAACAATACACTCACTCTTTTAGGTCACTATCTCCATGACACTCCGATTCTTCGAGATGCTACCTCTATGGCACGCTCACCCTTTTGGGTCACTACCTCCATGTCACACCTATTTTTTGAGTCGTTGCATCCATGACATGCCCACCCTTTCAGATCAATACCTTCATGACATACGCATCTTTTGGGTCGTTGCTTCCACAGTGCGTCCACCCCTTCGGGTCATTGCTTCCACGACATCCATTCCTTTATGCGGTTGTCTCCACGATACACCCACCCCTTTTGGGTCATTGCCTCCAGGAGACACCATCTTTCGACTCGCTGCCTCCATTTCACGTTTATCCTTTCGGGTCACTGCCTCTATGACAACCCATCCTTTATAGGTCACTGCCTACCCAACACACCCATCCCTTTCAGGTCACTGCCTCCATGGCACATTCATTCTCAGAGCAACTGCCTCTATGATACACCCACACCTTTAGGTCATTGTCTCTATGATACACCCATTTCTTTGGGCCACTATCTCACGACATGCCCGCTCCTAAGTCACTGCCTGTACAGTGCTCTCCTCACTCATATGTTTGCTTGCATTTCCATTTGCATGTGTGCATGATAGTGTACTAGGCTTAACATACGAGTGAACCCATGTTGGTAATGATACCTGACGAGCATTGCTTATTAAGTCGATCCTGGTAAGCAATGTGAGTTGTCGCGTCGGGATTGATACTAGTATGACTTTGATAATGATCCAATGGATCTAACTCGTGGCACCTTGCAAATTTAATCACCCTTATTTTAAAATTAAAAAATTATATATATTTGACTACTTATTATGTTCTCTATACTTTTAACTTATGTATGTAAAAATCTAGGCCATATCTAAGGTTTACTCTTTTGAAAATCCATCCTAGATGAAACCTTTTAGATCACTTGGATCTTTAGGACGGGGCCAGTGTGTCGACCCTGCCAAAGTCATACCAGGAGACTTTATCATGTGCACTTAGATGTTGGTTAGGACACTTCTCATTAGATGGTGTATGAGGCTAGGACTACGGTGCTATGTAGTATTTTTTATGTCAGTGGCTATTGTTCTTTACCAGTTTGTTTGTTCTAGCCATGCATCACTTTTATGCTTTTTGGTGTGCTTGTGTGTGGCTATTTAAATATATATGGTTGTATATTAGGGAGGTCTTTTACAATGAGTTTTGTCATATATATGCATACGCACATGTACAATAAAAATGGGTGCAACGTAATGATTATTATTATTAACCCTTTTCCGCATGAGCTACTTAGCCCTCCCGCCAGGCACAACCTAGACACATTGCATGCTTATTTGGCTTTCCAACTGACATTGTCTTTGTGCAAGTCGAGTACATTTTATTTTTTCCTTTGTACTTTTTAGAGTCCTAGGAAGAGTCTGTATTAGAAATAAGGTATGAGTACGGGTTTTGAGGCGCAAAATGGGTGGAACCCTGTGATGGGGACTAGGAGCTATTTTCTTGTGTCCCGTATCTTAATTTTAAATTTCATTTATGTATAAAACTAGACATGTATATGTGGAGTTCAACAGTCTTTTTCTTCTCTGGGATATGTCACGACCCAACAACACTAGCCTTTTTATTATTTTACTTGGCTTGTTCTATTGTCATTCCTGCATGATTGAATGCTTGTGTTGTTTTCCCTGTTTCTTTATGGTTAAATCTCGGATGCTACAAAAATTGCAATTTAGGCTCATTAGGACCTTAAAGTTGTAATTTTTTCTTACAAAATCTTAATAAAAATTTCATGATAAATTAAAATTTACTATTAAAATTGTCAAAATTTTTCAAAACTAGCTTTTACTTTCTTTCACGAACTTTAGTCCAATTTTAAAATGGGCTACATAACATGGATATAATTTAAGCCATTTTAATAGGGACTTTACAAAATCTAAGAACCACTCTAGATAATTGCATCATTTGCATGTCTCGAGGAGATGCCCTTGTGCTTCTTCAAACCGACTAGCCCAACATATATTTCTACTTATGTGATTTTCTAGTGCGCTCAGGTCGTTAGAAGGCTCATCGACTCAGACAGGGTGTAAGTTCTTTTAAAGTGCAATTTCATTGGTGTGTTAGAACTCACTCAAGTCATTTCTCCTTTTAGAGTGTCTTCTTTCCACCTTTGCAAATTCCTAAACCCAAACTACTTAGGGGTTGGGATTTAGATCTTCAAAATTATAAAATATCCATACATCACTTAATGCCACATTTACTTATATTTTCCATCCCTTCTAAACTTCCTCCCTTATAATAGACAGCTTACTTCTTTGATTGCAATTTTTGGATGAACATTATTCCAAGATCACATCAAATTTAGCATCAAAATTAAGTATATGATAGATTTTTGGTCAAATAAAAATTACAATTTTTTAAAACTCTTACTTGAATTAAAATTTATATATATTTTATTGTGAAGGAGTAAAATGATTGAAGATATGTGGACAAATTTGCAGTGCTCTTGCCATAGGAAAGGGGTTAGTGGTTGATTGCTTTAATATAAGAAATTATTTGCCAACATTTCATATATTACTATTTTGATGAGTAACAAGGACTAAAATTTAGTATGCACTTTATTTCTTAAAGTTTTCTATATTACTTTCACTTTTTTCTCTCTTAAACATATATTATTAACTAAAATGCTGAAGGAAGTAATCAACCTCTAATTCCAAAAATTGGATCTAGTTTATTTAGTAATGTTTTCTATATCACTTTCACTTTTTGCTCTCTTAAACATATATTATTAACTAAAATGTTGAAGGAAGTAATCAACTTCTAATTCCAAAAATTGGATCTAGTTTATTTAGTAAACCCTAAATTGACTCGTGAGTACTTCAAATGAGCTGTAGAGTTTACTGGAAAATTTTTCTTAGTGATGGACAACTTTGATGTTTTCTCAAGAAAAAGGAAATTTGTTAGTATTGAGATTTCAATTAGGATTGATTCTTTGGCAACTTGATGAGAGTTATCTCTGGGTTATAAGCCAACACTTTGAGAGATTTTATTCTTGCTGAGTTCTAAGTTATAGACTGTAAACCCAACTCATTCTCAGTATAATTTGATTGCTCTTTTTCAAAAAAAATAAAATTTTATGTCTGTTAAGCATATCAATTCTATATATACCGTGATTTTATAGGCATGCACCAACCAATTTATTTTTTAAATGAGCCTTGAAGAAGAATTTAAATAAAATGTGAAAAAATAACTATATAAAGCAAGAGATCCCCAATACCTATGCTGATAAATAAGACTTTTAGCTTTACTTGACACAACGTTTCAACGAAAGCTTTTTTATATCATATAAAAAAATTAATATATATTTTCATAATTAATGCAACAACAAGACTCTAAATAATCCATCCTTAATTGATTTGGTCTGTTTCTATTAACTTACGATCTTTGTTATTTGAAGTATTCGTTTGCCAACAAAGCAAAGCAATGAAAATTAAAACAGGCTTTATCAATTAATGAGTTTAGGTTAAATGTAGCTTAGCTGATGAAGACTGCTCGCCTTAATTTTATTTAACTCTTCTAGCTAGCTTATATAAAATATAACC
Organism: Phalaenopsis equestris; assembly: GCF_001263595.1. Lineage (NCBI taxonomy): Eukaryota > Viridiplantae > Streptophyta > Magnoliopsida > Asparagales > Orchidaceae > Phalaenopsis > Phalaenopsis equestris. The sequence continues at coordinate 12,476 of NW_018220455.1, forward strand.
AAAATCCCCGAGACTAATATTTCCTTTCATGCCACTCAATTTTTATGTATTTATATGTCTAGCACCTAAACTTCAATTTTTGCATGTATGACATTTTATTTTTATACAGCTAAAGCTGTCCGTCACTTCTTAAAAATTAAAATAGTGATATTTTTAATATGATATGTCTGCTTTGGGTGATATACATGTAAAAGAATAAAGTTTTAGTGTTAGATGTGTAAATACATAAGAATTGGGTGATATGGATATAAATGGCCTACATTATTAAAAAGCTTGGGAAAGTTCTCACTGAATTTTATAAATGCTCAATTAATTTTTAAGTGGATTAAAATCAAAGCTGATGTGATATGCCCTACACAATTTAATTTAGAGAGAACAATGATTAAAATAATGAGAAAAATATTGGAATTAAATTGTCGAAGTCATCGGCAGTTCTTTGACTAGTTGTGCAATGCTGAATTTGGACTTGGTGGGTCCGTAGAATTGTAAGGTCTCCCACTCTTGCTGCTTACTCAATTAAAATGCATTGGTAAATCAACCCCACTAACCTTATGAACGACAAATATCGCCAAGTATAAAAATATTTTCCATGGATTCCTTTCAATATAATTGCAAAGCAGTTTTGATTCCCACCAGTCGTTGCCAGAAATGAAAGTGATTATCAATAAAATAAGTGACTTTCGGTCACTAATAGTTAAACAACTTGTTTTGGCACGAACTAATTATTTTTGCTTTGTGGGCAACCTCTTTTACTGATTTCTTTTGTTTTTCCTTTCTCTCCTTCAACTCTCTCCAACTAAGATTCTTTTTCATTGATATCTTATTTCACAGTTTGTCTTTTAATGAATAATGTGATAGAAGTGGTTTTTTTTTCTATAAATTGGAGATTTATAAGTCTCAAAATATTATGATTTATAGATTTAAGTTGTATATTTTGCTTTATATATATATATATATATAGACACACACACACACACAACATTTAAAACATTAAAGTCGAATAAAAAATAACATTTAAGTAGTGTTTCGTAGCACAATAGTGTTTAGTCGAGTTTTAGCATAAATCCAACCAAACATAAAAATAACAAAAATTAAATCTAACGCTCAGTTAATCAAAATATTCATGTTCCGTCTTTTCTTCTTGTGATTCATCTCTTTTAGGACGTAAATCTGAATATAGCAAATATGATTGTGTTAGGTATGTCTCATATACCATATAAGAGACAGACGTTGGAACAAAGTGGAGCGGAGAGAAGCGGAAGAATCTGTCAAATCGGTGGAGTTTCGTTATGTGGGTTGGATGTGCAGGGTCAACACCCTGCGGTACGGTATAGGGGTAATTCTATTATTACATATTGTACTCCAGAGTTTTCTATATGTCTGTTTGTAATCCTAGGGTTGGCAAGTGGTATTTTGTACTCTTTTATGGAATTGAAAGAAAGCCTCCGCTCAGCTCCTGAGGACGTAGACATCTTTGTCGAACCTCGCTAAATCTCTGTGTGTTTTTCTTGATTTGTGTCGATTCTTGGTTTTCTTCACCCTAATTTCTCAACAATATGTGTACCGGGTGAAGACTGCGCTTGATGACAGTAAGAGGTACAAGACTAGACTTGTTGAAAAGGACGTAAATCTGAATTTAACAAATATGATAGTGAGACGGATTTAATAATTTCTTATTATGCGAAAACAATGCGAAAACGAAAAAAATTCACATGACAACAATCAAACACAAACGTCTTATGTTGTTTGACGTTAAGGATTCACTTATGTCCACTGAGAGGGAGATCACTAGCATCGGATGTGAGAAAGAAAAACAGGCTAGGGTTAAAACGTCACCACTTCTCACCATACATCTTTCATAAGCTTTAAATCTCTTTTATAAAGAAGAATTAGGACATACAAGTAAATAATGCTAGAAGAACACATTACCCCTAATAACAAAAAGGCATAAAATACAACAATTTTCACCTCTTCTCTTACTTCCAAAAAAGTTAGATATGGACAAATAAACTCCAAACTCAAATTCACCTACAACAAGATGGTTGCCTACGTGCCCCCTCCCCAAGGGATCAAGCCTCTGCAGTTCTTCAAAATGCCCGATTAAGCAATCAGTCCTGAGCTTGAATGTTCATCAAAGTCTTGCAGTAAATAAAATTTTGGATTGATAGTACATTCGTCAGCATGTCTTCTAAAATTTTCCTTGTATGTATCTTCTTCAACATAACTTTGTCGTCATCATTTAATTCTCGAAGAAAGTGTTACATCGTATTAATGTACTTGGTACGGGCATGATGAACTGGATTAATGATCATGAATATTGCATTTTGACTGTCACAGAATACTTTCAGAGACTCCTGATCAACTCCCAAGTGATTTAATTGGCTCTACATCCATATCGTTTCCTTCATTGCCTCTAGAATTCCATGTACTTAGTCTCCATAGTAATCAAAGCAACAACAAAATGAAGAATCGACCTCCAATTAACTGAACCTCCTACCAATGTGAATAAATAGTCAATCGTAGATCTCTGCAAATTCATATCACATGTATAGTCTAAGTTAGTGTACTCTACACATAAGTTTGTAATAGAAGACTGCCTCTCAAACACCAAGCTAACATCAGTTGCACTCTTCAAATATCTCAGAATAGTCTTTTCGCAATTCTCCATGTAGAAATGCAGTTTTCATATCGAGTTGTTCTAAGATTAGACTACATTGTGCTAAAAGTGCTAAAAGAGTTTATATTGAGGGATGTTTGACCACTGGGGAGAACATCTGATCATAATCAATCCATACTAGTTGTGCAATGCCTTTTTTTACTAATCTTATCTTGTACCACACATCAACTTCATGAGATTCTTCTTCCTTTGCATACACCCATTTGCACCCAATAGTTTTCTTTCTCAGAGGAAGCTTCACTAAGCTTGAAGTACCATTCTTCTAAACAGACTCCATCTCTTCATCCATTGTCATTTTTTAAAGATCACAATTTGGTCTCTCCAGCATTTCTTTATAGTGACAAGAAATTTTTGCATGCATGGTTGAATGTGCAAACGGAAATTGATCCCTCAACCAAGCCGGCTTTCAGACATTATGGTGTCTGGTCCTGCTCCTGGCAATAGATTTCTGAGCAGGAGTCTCATCTTCTGTATCTTCTTCCACCTCCTCCTGAGCACTACCAATAAACACCTCCTAAGCTGCAATTAGATTAGATTTCTGAGTCGGAGTGGATAAACTTTGTAGAACAAATGGAGTTGTATCAAACTCCAACTTATGTTGCATATGTGTGCTCCCAATAGAACTCTCCACAACCTTTGAATCTCAATTTTTCAATAAGTTTGTCTCATTGAATGAAACAATTGAGATAATGACAACATTTTTTTTGAGTGATCATACAGGTTCATTGATTTCATGCCTAAAGCCAATGAAGATTATCTTATTTGCTCGTGATTCCAGTTTATCATTATACACGTGAAAGTAAGTTGAACATGCAAAAAAAATTCCTTTAGCATAATACTGGAGAAAAGAAAAAAAACAAATAATAAAAAAAGTTTCACATGAAAAATATTTCCTTTTTCCTTTTCTCCCTTTAATTGTTTCTAAGAAAATGAATTTTTTCATGTAAAAAAAAAATCTCCCAAATTTTTCTTTTTCCTAAAAAAATTTCATTTTTTTTTTCTTTTTTTGAAATTTCTTCTGTTTCATGTAAAATCTTGCAGGCCTGCGGCTCCTTCCGCCGGAGCTGCCATCAGACCACCGCCAAAACAAGGCTCAACGAACGTCCTCCTCTAGCCGCGCCTCTGCCCCCTTGCCTGATTCCCACGTCCAAGCCACCGGCCAGCCACCAATTTGTCGTTGGACTTCCCCCAAATCTCCGAATCTATCGAAATGCACGTCAGATTTGATGCTGCAACAATCGACATATTTTCTGCTATAGAAATCAAACCATGCTTCGATCACAAACCCGAAGCTATTATACCAATTTTTATTAAAAAACAATACAAAAATGAAGAAATTCACACAACAATCAAACACAAATGATTTACATTGTTCCGTGTTGAATAGATTAACCTACGTACACGAGAGAGGTTTCACTAGTACCGGATGGGAGAAAGAAAAAAAAAGGTTAGAATTACAATTTATGCACTTCTCACATTAACTCTCCCATGAATTCTAAGACTTTTTTATAAAGAAGGATCAGGGTATACAAGTTTATATAACTAAAGTTCAAATTACCCCTAATTTCCAAAAAAAAAAAAAACATAAATACAGCACTGCTTCTTGATTAGCAGCCCAAAATATAAAAATTCAATTTAATTACATTTTCAAAACGGGTGAAGACCCGTGCCTAGGGCTGTCAAAACGGCTCGTTGTTCGCGAACAGCTCGTATTCGACTCGTTAAGAAGTTCATGTTCGGCTCGTTAATTTCGTTCGATAAGTTAACGAGCTGAACACGAACTAAGATGTGTTCGCTCGTCTTCGGCTCGTTTTGGCTCGAAATACTACTCAAGTTTATAAATATGCAATTAAAATATTGATTAAGAAAATAGAATAAAAAATATTAAATTAGATTCAAATGATGTTT
>NW_018220455.1:17169-21194 GCF_001263595.1 Phalaenopsis equestris
CCGAACAGAAATACACTTTTTGAGCTCGAAATATAAACGAGCCGGCTCAGCTCGTGTTCGGCTCGTTTACACCCCTACCCGTGCCGGCACCATCGTGGTCCTAACAATAATTAAGGGATGTGAAAACTTTGACATGTTCAATCAGAAAAGACATAATTAAAGCGACAAGCCTGCCCGCTCAATTCTAATTTAAAGCCGTCTTTACTTGAGAATATTTAATATCACTCTTAAATTACATTAAATGTTACATGATTACATAACTACGTGTATAAGAATGTGTATCATTCGGTAAAAAAATGAAAAATTGAATCTAATCGAACAGATTCAATTCGATTTTAGAACAACAATTCAAATTTTTTAGTTTAAAATTTTTAATATTCGGTATTGAATTTCTTTTCTGTTTAATATCCAAAGAATCAAAGAAATTTAAAAATTAAATTCATTCGAAAAAATTAATTTGAGCATATGACATATTTATTTTAGTTTAATTTGAATTTTTTAATCCTAAATAGATGTGGAGAAGATAAAAAAAAAACGAAATTTCTAATTTTGAAATAAATTATAGATTTTAATTATTTTAGACCAAATGTTGAATCTTGATTTGCTCCAAATCAAATTAATTAAACTGAATTATATTTCTGTTCGATTCAGCTCAATTTGGATTAGGTCTAGTATAGACATGATTGGTTCCGATCTTAAGAATTCAGATTTGAATTTCATTTGAGTTGACTAATTTGTGAATTGGTCCATTTAAACAAACCGATTGCACACGCCTAATATTCAATAAAGATTAAAAAAATAGAAATCTATATGAAAAAAAGTGGCATTTACATTCAAGCCGCCCAATATTTATAGGTTTAGATGTACATCTAGCACCTACATCTTTATATTTACGTGCATGACACTCAAAACATAAATATCATATAAAAATATCACTATTATTTACTTTTATTATGTGCTTATTAAGTGTTATAAATATGAATATTAAAATTTTAAGGTTAGATATATTAATTGAAAAGAATTGAATATATATATATATATATATATATATGTATCATCACCCTTATGGCTTTGCTACATCATGCCACCAGCCATGCGTTCTTTTATGGATGTTGTTCTTGATGGAGGAGGTGGTTCGGCCCCTCCTTCTGAGTTTTTTCCTCAAAGCTTTTATGAATCACTCACCCTTGGTAGCGATTACTATGTTATTAAAAAATTAGGAAAAAAATGGGAAGTTAGCGCTTTATGTTACAGAGGATGAAACTACTATTCTTGCTTCCTCTTGTCGGTTAGCTCTTGTTGGCAAGTTTACCTATGGTATCTCTAAAATTGAATTCATCAGAAGAGAGTTCAAAATGTTAGAGCTTAAAGGTTAGTGGAAGGTAGGCATTATAGATGTAAGACATATTTTCATACAACTAGCTAACGATGAAGACTATATTAGACTTTTTGCAAAACGTTTTATGTGGATTGAAAACAGCATGATGAAATTTAGAAAATGGTCCATTCACTTTGATCCTAAAGCTGAGCTACATATTATTCCAGTCTGAATACGTTTTTCTGGCCTTAAACTTCACTTGTTTAATCTTGAAATTCTTTTTTCGCTTGTTGCTGCTTACGGGAAACCTCTAAAAATAGACCATGCCACATTCACTCTATCTCGACCTTCGGAAGCACACATTTTAGTGGAAAGAGATATTACACAACCCTTTTGCAATGAAGTTTGGATAGGGTCGCAACATTAAGGGTATTGGCAACCAGTTGAACTTGAAAGCCACTCGTCTTATTACACACACTGTTCCATGTTTGGTCACCAAACTATCTCATTTTTTAGATTGCATCCACAACTTAAAAACACTAATAGGGGCCTTTCTGGTATCTATGCTAAGGTTGAACCTATTGTTAACCTTGTGCAAATTGGGGTTGAAGGTGAAAAAGCTTTGGAAGATAATGATGCAGCAAAAATTTTGGATGTAAATCAGTCTTTACCTATTGCTGATGAGGCAAAACCTGTTTGTGGGCTGAATGATTGTTCTGTTGGAAAAATGAATGTTAGCTATGTTGATAATGTTTCCTTGCATAATTGTGATACCAACACTTACCATTCTAATGCCACTGTTTTGAATAATCTCCTCTCATACGGGAATGAACCCCCTCTTACCGAGACTGAGGGTTTAGTGATGCCAGCACAAAACTTGGTGCTGGGGCATAATTCTGATTTGAGTCAACACCTTTCTACTTGCACCATGCATCAGCCTCCTATAGCTATTACTACTATTGATGATACTGATTTGCATGCTTCATTAGAAATGAGGCAACACATATCTACTAGTATTACTAATCTGGATATTATTGCTGATACTTCTGTTAATGTATTCGAATTACACACCTCTTTAGCTAATGCTAATCTAACTTTGGAAAATGAGTGGCAGGTGCAGAAACACTCAAAAAAGAAGACTAAACGCAGCATTGAAACATATAAACTTTATTCTGGAAATACTACACAAGAGGGCAACTATCACTCTGATGGGGAACAGATGGTCCAACCTACTAGATCTTCTAGTAGGATTAAATCATTTCATCATGATGAATATAATAGTTTGGAATATTAGGGGAGTGGCAGACCCTAACTTCCTTAATAGGCTTAAAAATCTGTGTAGGGTTCACAAATTACTTATATTTGTTATTTTGGAACCTCTTATTTATGTTAACAAACATAAGATTCTTGATAAGTTCAAAAATTATCGTCATCATTGCAATGTTAGCAATAAAATTTGGCTTTTTTGGAAACCTACTGTCACTATTAACATTGTGGAAGATGAGGAGCAATATATACTATCTCAAACTTCTGTGGATGATTATCATAGTTGGGCCACTATTGTTTACTTTAGTTCACACTCACAAGATAAATTGAACCTTTGGCATAAACTTGAATCTATGGGGAATATCATTAATGATAATTAGTTTGTAGGTGGAGATTTCAACATGATTATGAAATCTATGGAGAGGAAAGGTGGTGGCAAAGTTGAGCAATCTTTAATAAATAGGTTTACTTGTTTTATTGCTAATGTTGGCCTTTATGACTTGGGTTATTCAGACTCCCCGTACACTTGGAGGAGAGGGTTTCTTTATATGCGTTTGGATCGGTTTTTGGCTAATTCTTCTTTTATCAATCACTTTCATATTATTAAAGTGCAGCACTTGAGCCCTGTTACATCTGATCATAATCCTTTACTGCTTACTCTGGCTTTCACTGTTAAACCAAACATTTCTTGTTTTGACTTTTTAAATGTTTGGATCACTCATAATACTTATCTAAATTTGGTTACTCAAGCTTGGAAATATGATGGAGCTGGAAATCCTTGGTTTATTTTGTGGCAAATGCACAAGAAAATGTCTGCTCATCTTGTTAAATGAAATTATCAGGTTTTTGGGAATGTTCACACTAAAGTCAAGGAGGCTCAACATTATGTTGATACTTTGGAGGCACAACTTGAAACTAACCCTCAGTTGCTGGATAATGTTGTACAAGCTCATATTGCTCTTTTAGATGCTATTACCGTTGAGGAAAACTTGGTTAAGCAAAAGGCTAATGATTCATCTTTTGTTGTAGGGGACAGAAATACAAAGTATTTTCATGCCACTCTCAAACATAGAAGAAACATAAATAACATTTTAAAAATCAGAAAAGGAGATGGGAGCATCTTAACTAATGCTGGAGAGATTGGTGACAGTGTTGTCACTTATTTTTCTGAGCTATTTCAATCATCTACACAAACAATGTCTGTTAATTCTTCTTATTTTGTTGATGAGTATGATTATATTAAAGATTTATCTTTGTCTTATCCTCCAGATGAACATGAAATTCTGAATGCTTTTAAATCTATTTGCCCAAATAAAGCCCTAGGCCCTGTTGGATTATCATCTGCTTTCTATATTTAATCTTGGGATATTGTTAGAAGAGAGGTTGTTGCTGCTATACAGAGTTTCTTTTTGGGATATGACCCACTCACCATTGGTAGCGA
>NW_018220455.1:23413-25415 GCF_001263595.1 Phalaenopsis equestris
CAAGCTGAAATAATCAAATTAGGTCGACGCATATTCTCAATTAATATGAAAACTTAATAATCTTTCACATCAAATATATTGTGATTTTAAGGCAAGTTATAAAACTCAATTTTAATAATACTTTAGATTTGGATCATGGCTTTTATAATTGCTATAGTTTGATTACTTTTGCGATCTAGTTTCTATTTTTATTCTGGTTAAATTTTTATAATAAAATACAAAAAAACATATATTCAAGCTATAAAATAAAGAGGTTTATTCAATGAGAGTTAAACTTATACTGCACCAAAAAAAAAAAAAATCCTATTAACTAACCAAGCCCATTCGAGCCGACCTCAGCCTTAAGCAAGTGGGAATAGTTGGATGCTGCTAGACCCTCAAATAGGCAACTTGTGACTTGAGCAGGGTGATATTTGCATGTGACAACGCATCATCAAGTTCAGATTGTCCCAGCATTCTTATAATTTGAACATAAGTTAATAGAAGACAAGATAAATAATATGAAGTAAGGTAATTGCCTGAGGGGTCGTTGCCTTATACTTTGTATGCAAGTTCTGATACTTACAAGATTATCCCATAAGCTAGCTTGTAAGGTTGTAATTTCCAGAGCGCAACGACCTTTTTTTTTAATAGGATAAAAAAGGGAAGCTCCTTCATTGATTCTCGGGAACTTGGAGGAATTCCTTCTCTATTGTTTTATTATGAAATTCTTGTATGAGCACGAAGAAACTGAGAGGAAAGGTAAAGTGAGAAAGAGAAAAACTTGATCAATAACTAATGCCCCCGCTGCTGCAGAAAAATAGAGTTGATATATAGTTATACAGAAAGTATAAAGAGCGGAAAAACAAAGCTAAAACCACATGACCAAAATAATATGTGGACCCCATCTAAGCTAATTAAACTTTTCCTGTACCATGTCCCCTGAAATTGACGATATCTGCAATTGATATTGCTAGTTTGTGTCGAAGTTTTTGATAAAGAGTAGGGAGAGCTTTTGTGAATACGTTTTTTCTTCTGAAGTCAAATATTGTAGATTGATTTCATTGATTTTTATGTGATCTCATATGAGATGATAGTCAATTTCAATAGGTTTGGTTCTCGCCTGAAAGGTGGTTATAGCAGATTTGTTGCCACAATAGATTGTAGTAGGGTCATTTGTTGGAATGTGAAAATCCTTTATGAGTCGTCATAGCCAAATAACTGCAATAGTTGCAGACAATATAGCTCTGTATTCAACTTCGGTAGACGATGTCGCTACTGTGGGGTTGCTTCTTCACTATCCAAGAAAGTAAATTTTGACCTATAATTGTGCAATGCCCAGTGATGGCTCTTCTGCCATTCACTTCACTTACCAAGCTTACAACTGCATATGTGTGAAGAGTAAGTGAGACAACTTTTAATAGAATACCCAAATTCAACATTCCTTGGAGATGTCTTAGGAGATGTTCAAGTGCTTGAAAACGAAATTGAAGAAATTTCTGAAGATGTTGAGGGAGTGTGTTGACCTCAAACATAATACATGGACGAGTTAGATTTAGATCTTCTTAGATACCAAACAAGTTGCTTGTGCTGTGTTGGCTTCGGATAAGGAACAACTACTTCGGTGGACAGTTTGGTAGAAAAAGTTTGTGGGTTAGGAAGAGAATTGTAGTCTTTCAGACCTGCTCGATTAGGATATATTTAACATAGTTTGTTTGATTTAGGCGATAATCATATGTGGTGTGAGCTATGTTGATACCGAAAAACATAGATAATGAGTCCAGAAGTTTCATAGAGCATTTAGGTTGTAAAACTATCTAAAGTTGGTTTATCTTATCAGAATTATTCCATGTTAAGAGAATGTCATCAACATATAATAGTAAATAGAGCTGGTGAGAGTTATGATGGTAGATGTAGAGAGACGGTTCTGCAATAATAGCCTTAAAGCCAAATTTGATGAGATGTGTTGTAATTATGTGATTCCATTGATGTGTGCTAAATGTGAGATATATATATATATATA
>NW_018220455.1:25483-40547 GCF_001263595.1 Phalaenopsis equestris
TATATATATATATATATATATATATATATGTGCATTCATACATACAAACATGTCTATGCATGAATGTATACTTATACAAAATAGATGCCAAGTATTCTCATTGAATTAAATAATTAATTTCATTACACGAATTTTAAGCTATAATTATATCTTATCAGCTAGTATGACTAAGTGATGTATTTTTAATCAATTGCATAAAAAAAATAATCCATTTTCTTAGAAAATAATTAACTACTTATTCAAAAGCACACGAGCATTTTTGTCACGTTGTTAAATTTGTTTATGAAAGGGAACAAACTATCAATATTTTTGGAAACTACATCATTGAAACTCTTAGTCACCTATTTTTCATGATTGAAATTTTCAGTCACACAATTAATTACCACACTTCCAGCTTGGTTATATGTGACTGCAATAAATGGGTTCAAGATATTGATATTTTAATGATTATATATAATTCGAACACAAAATATAATTTGTACTTAATAACGTTTTAAGAAAACATTACATATAATGCGCACATTCTATATTATAATGAATACAAAGTTATCTAATTACATCAACAAAGGATTATTTACAGAGGCGAGGGTAATTTAATAGATAAGGCCCTTGAAAGTCATTGTAAGTGAAGAAGAAAATCATTTTTTTTTTAAAAGAATTATAAGGGCTAACATGTAAATATAAAATAACTGCAATGGTAATTGCACAACATTTATATTAATTTTAAAAATCTTTTCGTCAATTAAATTAGTTAATACCTACTGACATTGTGACGGAGACTATTATTTTTTTTTTCAAATATTGATTTAAAATAAATGAAACGTAAACGACAAAACTTTGATAATAATTTAAAAAATTCTTTTCATCAATTAAATTAGTTAATACCTACTGACTTTAGTGATTTCTCGACGCTGTGTCCTGACAAAAAAATTGAAAGTAGCGTTTACATACATACCACCTAACTCTTATATATTTACATGTCTAAGGACTAAATAAGATGGCATATATGTACAAAATGTTTAGAAGTTTGATATGTAAATACATAAAAATTGAGTGATAAGTACGTAAATTTTCCAAAAAGAAATAATAAGCTGAGATAGACTCCGTCACGTTGCTGAATTCTAAAAAGTCAAGTCTGACTCGATCGAGAGTTAAAAAACGTAATGCAACATACTCGTTCAAATAAAATTAGTCTTCCCACTTTCTGCACTTAGAAAAATAATAAAAAAGTAATTAAAAATAAAAATAAACGAATGTGTTGGGATGGACAAATATTAAATATTTGCGCATTGTTAATGTCCTGCTCTTGTTTAATAAAAGAAAAATGGTTCTCCATTCGTATTAATAGCCATAATTAAAATAAGCAGTTATAAAATTACAAAACAATCATTTTCAAAACAATTAGCAGCAATCTCTTAATTGTGTTGATTGTATCTCAATTCGAGATGTAGAAAATCTAATAAGAAATTTATAATCAATAATGGAACCGCTGTTTTCAACTATCATTACATGTTTCAGAAGAAAGTAAGCGCTTTTTTTCAAAACAATTAGCAGCAATCTCTTAATTGTTTTGATTGTATCTCAAAGCGAGATGTAGAAAATCTAATACAATCAAACTAAATTATATGTTGAAATTTATAATCAATAATGGAACCGCTGTTTTCAACTATCATTACATGTTTCAGAAGAAAGTAAACGCTTAAGCGAATCAAAATCCATTCCAGAAAACATTTAATTTTACTTCTCAGTTCTAAATCGAAGCCCAAAATCTTATGAGTTGATATGATTTGATTCAACTAAATATCAGCTGTTTCAGATAAGTTTTCGTCTCCATTCTATACAAGAATGATACCTTCGTAAGTTTTAATTGAAACGAAATTTTGTTGCTTACAAGAGAAGAAGACTCCAAAGCTTGCTATATACACCAAAAATAAAAGGTCATAAAAAAAAATTAAATGTCAGAAATGTTTCCATGGCCGGCAGTCAAGCTTGGTGCAGATTGAATCGGATAAGCTTCGGCACTCGCCTTGGGGCCCATCACAGCACCGGCAATCTAAACCTAGAGACTGCAACACCTTCACGTTCCCTAATACAATGAATAAGCTGTAATTAATACCTTATTAATTGGCAACTAATTATGCTTAATTACTTACAGGAGGGGGAGTCACTCACCATTTTGCTTGATCGACGAAGGTACTGCTCTTGCTTCTGCCTCGTTAGAGAATTGGGCATGAAAGATAACAAGCAGCAGAAGGAGGAGAACAAGAAAGGAGCTTTTTTTGGAATCCATGGAGTTCTGCTTCGCTTAATGTCTTGTGTGGAGGAAGAAGATTGAGAAACTGTGGTTTATATAAAATGGAAGATGGGGGGTTTGAGATGTAAACCAACGGCTGGGATTTGGTTGCCGCGGCTTATATATTAAATATGGTGAAATCATGCGGGGGAATTGTTTGGCTTCGCGTCCCTTAGCACTGTCACTCGCTTTGTCCAAATATGTAATTATCTCTATATAAAAGCAAAATGGTTGAGATGATTTTTAGACAGTTAATTTTATGACAACCTCTTATACTTACTTTGAAATATGGATGCATATATTATTTTTCTAAGTGGGGTTAGAATATTTTTATATAAATATAATTATTTTTAAAGAAAATTAAAGTTTTTATGTTTTATAATTAATTAAAAGAAATTGGACTTTGTGTCGGATAGTGACAAAATTTTGGAGAATTAAGGCCTTAATATATTTTCTTAAGATTGTTCACTTTGGAATACTAATTTAATATCTTTTGATGACATTCTTTTGAACATACTTCAGTAACGTTTCAATTCCTGTGGGGCTCTTGTTCCAACTATGCTCAGATAGAATTTGAACAAAGTTCAAAATTGATCTAACAAACTACAAATAAGACTTGAACATTATTGGAATAATGACTAACAAAGTTTTAAACAAAGTTCAATCAATGTTCGAACATGAATTATAACATGAAAAAATGAGTATAGTTACATTAGCCATAATATATGAGGTTATAAGAGAGACAATACAACAATCATAACATAGTAAACTTTATCAAAGAGTTTAACACAACCAACTTGGCACAAAGTGCAATTCAAGAGTAATTTAAGAGATATAACACAACATTAATAATATAATTATTGTAAATTTAGAAGTACTGTAAATTGAATTGATGAAAAAATAAATAAACACAAAAAAAAATTCTATATTTATAATAAAATAATAAATGTAATTACAAATTTAATTTATTGATAAATAGATCCATATATAATTGTATGAAATTAGGCATACCATTTATAAGATCTATCTTTGAAATTAGGTATATAATGAGTTCTATTATATACACTCCTTAGTTGTCATTACAGATATGATGTAAGATAATCATATGACTCAACATATAGGAACTACATAAATAACTTAAAATTTAATAAATTTTACATGGATTATCCTAAGCTCTAGGGAACTCATATGTGATGGTCCTCCTCCATTTATAAAATGAAACATTTCTATATATTTTTTTAAATTACTCTTGACTGTGGAAAGCACATGTAGACCAAACTCATATATATATATATTTATATATATGCTTGAAAGGTTTGTATGGAATGTAAGATATTATAGAGTTATATAGCATCGTGGTCTTTATATGGGCTGAGACCTCATATATTATCTAATAAATTTTACTCCTATTGATTAGAAAATATATGATCCATCATCAACCCATAACTTCAAAACATCTCTCTCTCTAATGACATACGTGAGAGCTTGTTTTTGCCACAAATATAATTTTCCTCTTTAAATTTATGTATCCAAAGAATGCTAACCTTATACTGCTAACAAATGGTTCATCCAAAGATATTTTAATTTTCATTATTTAAAGGAACTAAATTATATTTTGCCTTATAATGTAACTATATTATGGGAAAATTTAACTATTGACGCCACAAAGGGCTTCTATTGCCCACTCGTATCTCCTCCTTACTTTTTTCAACCAATCCTACATTTAAGATTTAGAAAGAGATAATTGGTCCTCATCAATCAGGTAAAAAAAGTAATGAAATATAAATCAAAGGGCTTGTGTCTCTTTCCTAATGAATAAATGAAATTTTCAGTTAAATATCTTTTTAATTTTCTACATTTTTTAGATATATATCTATATATCACCTACCTTCTCATCATGTACACTTACTGATAAGGGAATATCCACCACATGCTCCTACAACTCCTATCATTTCTCTTTCTCCTTCTACATTGTACCTCCAATCTTTGAAAATTGAGATGTTGATTCAATAGCAGACATTGCCTTCTTCTCCTTTTACCTCTCATGGCACATCTTATGAGTGAAAGTATTGACAAATGTGATCGGAGAGCGTATAATTTATGCTCCATTCTTATTTTCTTGTTCTCTAATCATATTTTTTCACTCCTTAAATCATGTACAATGAGAAAAAACTATGTTTCATCTAATCATTAGAAGGTATATTTAAACTTGTAGTTGATTGTGCCTCAATTGCTTCTCCTACTTTCTGCTAAAAAATAATATTTCTCTATTTATTTGTATAATCCTTGCTAAAAAGTTAAGTAGAAATATATACTTTAAGACTAAGAGCCTGCATAAGCTCTATGTAGCATTATTGGAAGAAAAAAATCACCTTCAAGAAAAAAGGTGGTCCCCACAAAGAAAATAATTAATTTAAAGCATTGACAATATTTACTTTTTTTATCCAATATAAGTATGAAAAAATATTTATTTTTAAGCACCATACTAATCAAGTATTTTAATTTTATTATAGACCTTTTTTTGTTAAGTCACATTGCTTTAAAAACATTTCTTCTTCCGTCTAAAGCTTTAGAATAACATTTTAATTTCAATTCATACTTATTAAGAGTATTATTAAAAATATTTTGGAAATAAATTAATTTTTTATTTGATTTGAATAGTTCAATTTTAGAATGACATGCTTTCTAAAGTCAGGAATAGTATTAGTTAGCCAACATCATCATCACACTTGAGAGCTTATATCATGATGCTAATAAATCATTTACGCATAGTACACATCTTTTTTTTCACTCTTTGCCTTCTCTAAAATAAGATTGATCAGAATAATCACTAATTATCATCTAATATTCAACATTATTGTCAAATGTCTTTCAATGTTTGTTGATGTAGGCTGTTGATTTCAGATGTCTACCTTATATCTTTCTAATTTTTTGCATCTCCCTAATGATATAGAATGCTGCTAGTAGTATTAATTTTTTAATGCTCTTACGATCATTATTCAACCGCTATCGATATTTAACGTCATTTAGCCAAGACATTCAATGCCCACTTTTCTAGTGATTGGTCTCTCATTCTTTAGGGAGAATGACTTAGCATAACACTAACTCTCTTTTTGATATTTAACTTTTTAATTTATATATAGTCGGTTCCCATCAATGTTTGATATTTGTTATCACCAACATTTAATATCTTTTTTTCTAGTCCTTGGTCTCTCTACCATAAAAAGGAAAAAGATAGAAAATCACTTATATTTGCCAAATATTCATTTTTTTAGTTGACTATTAATCTGTGTCAATATTTGACACATATCTACTGCTAAATATAATGTTTGATTTCTAGTATGCAATCTCCCCTAGTTTGAGAAAAATGACCGGGCATATCATCTACTATCAGTTGATATCCTTAATCAATTGTCAACTGATTACAACAATATTGTTTGAAGTTAGTTAGCATCATTATTGCATTACAATTTTGGTCACTAATCACCTTTAATAAAGAGATAATGACCAAGCTTATACCAACAATCAATAAATGCCTAACATTCTTATCAATTGTCTTTCATTAAGTATTAGCCACCTATGCACAACACCAAATTTTATGGTCATTAATCTCACTTATCATAAGGAGAATGATTGAGTAGAATAATAATCAACTTCAAGAGTTCCAGTCCGCAATAGTCTATCACTAATATCTAACACCCAACTTCTTGGTCACCAATTGAATGTAAAGGAGACTACAACAAACATCCCAATCAACCATTATTTGGTTGCTATCAGCCACTAACATCAAACACCAACCTTATTGGTGATTGATATCTTATCCTTTGAGAACAATCAAATAGACCACGTAATTTTGCTTGAAATCTCACATTCTAATAAGTCATCATCCAACACCTGAAAACAATCCAATTGAATTCCATCAACTACTAACTTACACTTAGGGTCTGTTTGGGGGGGCTTATTCGCCGATTGTGCGTTTTGAAAACGCCGCAGAGGCGTTTGGTTAATGTGTCCCGGCTGCGTGTGTAAAACGCCTTTTTTTGGTTAATATAGGACCGCGGCCCACTCCCTCAATGTCGCGGTCAAGCATTTCTCTGTGATTTTTACTTTACCTACCTCTGCTTTCCTCATCCCAGCTCGTGCCCTAAAAGTTCCGCGCTTTGAGAAAAAAGGGGAGACCGTAATATACGATCCATCGTGCTTGTTCCTTATAGCACTTATCTCTTCCCTTTTCTCACTTGTGATTTGCTCTTTGCGCTCTGTAAGTTCTTATATTTGGTTACCGTTAGTAGGATGAGTTTCGTATGGATGTCTTTGGTTATCTTTGGTTATCGTAATGAGCATTTCGATTTTACATAATATAAGGACCATTTCGATTTTTCTTTGGTTGCCGTAAGTAGGATGAGTTACCGTAAGGAGCATTTCGATTTTATGGATGGCTTTGCTTATCTTTGGTTACCGTAAGTTCTTTCCCGGTATTTTTCTTCACTAGATATATAATGTTTGTCGATCTGCTACATCATGATGCAGAAAATCATCTTTGTTGTTATTCTTCCTCACTGATTATATAATGAATCCCGATTTGATAAATTGGCATGCCCGAACTCTTTTTGCGGCTATTTTCCTTGATTGATAAGTGGTAAAAGATGGAATGTGCATTAGAAGTGAAAAATTTCATTCACACTTAAGTGTCAGTTTGTGTGGTGATGAACAATTTATAATGTAAGATCAATGTAAGCCATCACTGTAATGTAGAAATATTTTTGTGGGATTTGGTTTCTCAGTATTTTAGTGTAGAAATCTCATAATTATGTTTCTTTCTAATTTACTTCGTTTGCAAGTATCAATACAAGGCTTTGTATAAAAAAATTCTTCAACGAGAGCTCCAAATGTCTAGATGCAACACCTAGTAACAATTTTGTTGCCTTTAATTTTAATGATGAACAATATTTTAGACTGCAATTTCTTCAAGTAGGCCAACAATACTTCTATTTATATGATATCCCAACTGGACACCGCTGCTAGGAGTTTGTTGGTATCACAATTTCAAATCACCGCTTCTGGTTCGAGTGCTTCCATTTCTACGATATCTCAATCGAACAGGTTTGCTCAAGGTTCTGGAGTGTCAGAACCGGGCAGCATGCATCGTGATATTCTTCTGCATTTTAAAGTAGAGGCGTTTGGTTAATGTGTCCTGGCTGCGTGTGTAAAATGCCTTTTTTTGGTTAATATAGGACCGCGGCCCGCTCCCTCAGTGTCGCGGTCAAGCGTTTATCTGTGATTTTTACTTTACCTACCTCTGCTTTCCTCATCCCAGCTCGTGCCCTAAAAGTTCCGCGCTTTGAGAAAAAAGGGGAGATCGTAATATACGATCCATCGTGCTTGTTCCTTATAGCACTTATCTCTTCCCTTTTCTCACTTGTGATTTGCTCTTTGCGCTCTGTAAGTTCTTATATTTGGTTACCGTTAGTAGGATGAGTTTCGTATGGATGTCTTTGGTTATCTTTGGTTATCGCAATGAGCATTTCGATTTTACATAATGTAAGGACCATTTCGATTTTTCTTTGGTTACCGTAAGTAGGATGAGTTACCGTAAGGAGCATTTCGATTTTATGGATGGCTTTGGTTATCTTTGGTTACCTTAAGTTCTTTCTCGGTATTTTTCTTCACTGGATATATAATGTTTGCCGATCTGCTACATCATGATGCAGGAAATCATCTTTGTTGTTATTCTTCCTCGCTGATTATATAATGAATCCCGATTTGATAAATTGGCATGCCCGAACTCTTTTTGTGGCTATTTTCCTTGATTGATAAGTGGTAAAAGATGGAATGTGCATTAGAAGTGAAAAATTTCTTTCACATTTAAGTGTCCGTTTGTGTGGTGATGAACAATTTATAATGTAAGATCAATGTAAGCCATCACTGTAATGTAGAAATATTTTTGTGGGATTTGGTTTCTCAGTATTTTAGTGTAGAAATCTCATAATTATGTTTCTTTCTAATTTACTTCGTTTGCAAGTATCAATACAAGGCTTTGTATAAAAAATTTCTTCAACGAGAGCTCCAAATGTCTAGATGCAACACGTAGTAACAATTTTGTTGCCTTTAATTTTAATGATGAACAATATTTTAGACTGCAATTTCTTCAAGTAGGCCAACAATACTTCTATTTATATGATATCCCAACTAGACACCGCTGCTCGGAGTTTGTTGGTATCACAATTTCAGATCACCTTTTCTGGTTCGAGTGTTTCCATTTCTACGATATCTCAATCGAACATGTTTGCTCAGGGTTCTGGAGTGTCAGAACCTAGCAGCATGCATCGTGATATTCTTCTGCATTTTAAAGTCAATATTATAATTTTTTTTCTTATAATTTTAACATGTTATTTTTTCTTTTGTTTTGGGTCTTATTATAGTACATATTAGTATGTTAAGGTGTATTTCATTTTTGTTCAGTTAACTGTGCTTATGTGAAGTGTTTCGAAATATTTAAGTGATATAAATATTTGGTACTTTCTTGTCTTAACATTTAAACATTAAATTTTAAGAATATTTTGTATTTTCAAGTTCTTGCTTTTATCTTCTCTTTATGATTGAGTTAAGAAGGTTGGTAAATTTGTAAATATCAAATTTTTGGCGGCCTGTATGTGTCAAATGAGTTCTGAAGTGGGTTAATTTGAACAATACCAAGTTTACGTGCCAGATTATTTATTCAACTAAAAAATCTGCAAATCAGTTGTTTACAAAACGCACAAACCAAACAGATGCAGTTTATCCAGAACATGGGCAGATTGGTCATTTTTTCAGAATCAATTGTTCTCTAAATGCACAAACCAAACAGACAGACATCTTATCCAAATCAGTTGCTTATCACCAGATTATCAGGATAAGCTGGATAAGGGATAAGCTGCAACAGCCCCAAACAGACCCTTAATGATATCTTCGAATCCTTCCACTTCTATCAAGAAAACTATTTTTCCATAATTTTTATCATCATCATCATCATCATGATCGTTATTATTATTATTATTATTATTATTATTATTATTATTATTATTATTATTATTATTTTGATGTCTTGTGATGCAGTCTTCATCACTATTAGAGAAGAGCATACATAGAACTTGGAATAGTTGAATCATTTCAATATGGTCAAATTTTATTATTTTCTTAGTTTTTTCTATTTATATGTAAGAAAAAAAATCATATATCTTATGTGGTGTTCTTAATATATCATTGTTTGATAAATTTTTATCTAATGTCAGGACAATCAAATACCTATCTACTATCATCAACCATAAATGTACAATACTGCGTGTCATTAAAGTTGATAAGGTCAAAGTGGCAACCATCTTTGAACAGGTATGACTGTCTTGAAGTTTTAAATTGCTATGTATCTTCGCTCCCTAAAGCTTGCAAGCAAGGTATTTTGTTTTGTAATGCAAATGCATAGAATTGTTGAAACATTGTGGTCTTATAATATGCTAGAAAATGGCAGACAGAGGCAGGCTTCTCCTATATAAATAATCTCAAAACTCTTCCATGGGAAGGAGTCATGCGTAAAGAGACAGAATTTTATTTCTGTTTGTTAATAAAGTAGGTGACATAGCTTAAATAAATAACATAATTTGTTTCAAATCCAAATAATTTTTTATTTAAGATAATTGACAATATATATATATATATATATATATATATATATGAAATGATAAAATTTTTTTTGAGCATGTATAGAAGAGTTATATCTAGATTAATTATCATCAAAATGAAAGTTTTTATTTTCATTGTTATTATATTATAAAAATATTTATAAGGAAAATTACAATTAAGGTTGTTAACAATCTGATTTCACGCTGAATTGTTGTCAGCTCGAATAGATTTAGTGGGATCGTAGCTTGTTATATTCAATTTTGAGCTGACACAGATAGAAATCGAAGCAAGCTTGATCCGTCTCGAATTCGAAACAAGTTAGCTCAACTTTTGTTATTTGCATCTGCTTGAGCTCGAAATCAGCTTCATTTAGCTCAAAGTTTAAATTAACTAGCTCAAATTGAGTAAAATGGATCCGTCCGAACTTGAAATTGGCTTGAAATTGGCTCTTGACCCATTATATTCAATTTTACTTAGCATTAATAAATAAAAAAATATTATGAGCTGATCGCGAGTCAGTTTGAGCCTATTCATGTGTGGCTCTAAAACGGCTAAAAAAAAATCAATCTACTTTTTTTGCTCATGGCTCAGGTCGATCTCATCTCCATCCAAGCCAAAAATTCAAATTGATTTTCGATCAATTAACAAGTTTTTAGTTAAATTCACTGCCTAACTATAATGAGACATAATTCTATTGTGGAGATGTTTATTAAATGATAAGAAAATTAAAAATTAGAAAAAGTTAAATTTCTCATAAGATCACGTTCTAAAGATTAGTTAAAAATGATTAAATACATGTACTGTAATTTCTGTGCTAGGACGTTGATAATTATACATATGTCAATGTTATGAAAACAACATATGATATCTAGATGTGATAAATTTAAATATCTAATCAATTTTGTTATACATCAAGAATAATATTACTGATTAGTAAATTTAAATATATTTCAATGCTGCCAAAGAACAATTTTGATCAATAAGTTGTTGGGGGACTTTTTCAAATTTATGAATCACACAATAATATATTTTAGGTTAATAAACATGGATGACATTTGATCATTCTGACTAAGACTAGACTCCAAAAAATCCTCAATTAAATATGGGTCATTTGCATGCATATCGTCCGATTCATGTGTATTTATATATCTAACATCTATATTTTACTTTTTTTTTTAATATTTATACCATTCAACTCTACAAATGACATCAAAAACATCACTATTTTAACCTTTAAGCAGAGAAATACACTTTTTTATGTATACATAAGATGACATATATATCTAAAAGTTAAAGTATAGATGTAAGGTATGTAAATATGAAATACACTTTAAATCAACAATGGTGGGTTTAAATATTTTTTGAGAAAAAAATTAGTATTAAAAGTTTTGAATGATTATCTTATTATCAGTATTATCCATTTTTTCTTCTTAATATAAATAGCACTAATGTACTATAAAAATAAAAAAAATCAAAAGTTTAGATATTAGATATGTAAATACATTAAGTGTAAATGTAAGTAAATCCTCCAAACTATAATATAAATTTTAAACTTGTGTTTGCAAATTAAGGCCTCTTGAAAATTGTAATGGGGAAGATTAGATTTTTAATTCAATTATAAATAAAAGGGAATATTTACATACTTACCACTCAATTCTTGTTTATTTACATATCTATTAAAGTACAAAATTAGAGTTAAGTTTTCAAGTTGAATTAGCTTACACATATGACAATTTAAGAATTATTACTTAGTTAAAAGTGTTTGTTTCTATATGTAAGAAAAAAAAATTAAGTTTTAAAGACTTCTGAGAGAAGCCGTACCCCCTGGGGCACCATTGAATCCGCTACTGGTTACATGTTGATGTCGCTATGATGGAGTTGGTGAGAAATGATATAGATATACCACCATCAATCATAATTTTGGATTTGATGAAGAAGAGAGAAAGATCTATGGCTGAGATTGTTTATAGAGTCATGGCGCAGAATAGACTTCTTTGGCAGTTCATGAATTGATTTTTTTGAGGAAAAAAAAAGAGGAGAAATTTCATTAGTAAATATGAAAATCACAAGTTGGGCTATTTAAAGGTGGTGGAGGAAGAATAAAGTTCAATAGAAAGATACCCTTGCTCTATTTTGAACTATTTAGGGTGTGAACAATAACATTTATATCCATCATAATAGAAGTAATTGTTAATACTCAATCTTCACATAGAAGTAAATTTAATAAGGTTAATTCAGATGATAAAATTCTTACTATATGAAGAGGTAGAGAATTAGGAATAACTTGATCAATAGACAATAGGTATATTTGAATCCCCTTGAATTTGTTGATCGACCGCTAACGTCATAATTAAGTGAGGTAAGTTTTTTTTTTCATTTTTGTTTATATTCTATTAACAATCACTGAATAATGAAAGAGTCAATAAAATGTGAAAGGACTCAAGGGTAACAAAAAGGATGGGCAAGAAAAAAATGTAAAAATAGAGTAATAATTTTTTTTTTTTGGATTTATATTATCTTATTTTTAGTATGCTTGAAATCACTTCATCAAGAAAAGTAATCTACCAAGATCAACATTGAGATGTTTTGTCAACAACCATGAATTAGATCATTCAAAAGTAGTCTCATGACGTCAAAACGAAGAAAGAAAATAAAGATTCTTGGACAAATAATTTCTAGGTAGTGGATCTATAAGATGTATAACTCGTAATTCTTAATGGAATAAAGAGTGTCATTCAAATAAATGAATTTTTAAACTGAACTAGAGGTAGTATGTTGGACTTATAATCACAATTTTGTTGCGACAAGTACAAAACAAAAGCAAAAGCACTTTCTTAAGGATCAAGATATGAATGCAAGTTATATATCCACAAGTAGGAGAATTTAATTATAAGTGTAAAAATTGATCATTTTATGAATATGAATTAACACTTCAGTAAGTTAATCAATGGCAAATTTTACTCTATGTTAAGATGTATAAAGGTGTAATTTTAAATTGAGAAGTTGGATTGAAGGAATGTTATTAATTTCTAAAAACAAATTGCTTACTTATTATGTATCAATTTATTAAAGTTGATTTAAAGAATTAATTTAAATGCAAACCATATTCACATGATTTTCAAACGATTTAAAATCAATATTTAAAAAGAAACTTTTAAATAACATATATAAAAGTAAAGTACATCAAATAAATGTTTTCTAAGCTCAAAGAATAAATAAAAATAATATAATTAAGTTTATTAAATAGCTTTAATAAGAATCAAAGTAAAGTGCATCAATAAATTGTTTTCTAAGCTCAAAGAATAAATAAAAACCATATAATTAAGTTTATTAAATTGTTTCAATAAGATGGAAAATAGTAATTGGGATTTACATATTTAAACCCAATCCTAAATCTAGATATCAATTTAATAACAATATGATACAATTTTAGGATTTTATTTGCTCTTAATCCTTCCCTCTTAGTTCATTATGAGTACTCTTGATTTGTATTAAGAGTACTTGGGATCATTTTTCATGCTCTCAATCAATCTAGTCATGAAAGTGCTTTTGGATCTAAAATACAAGAATATACTAAGTTGAGAATCATTTTATTGTAGCTTATTAGACATATAAGAATTTCTTCATCAAAATGTATATTTTTATTATAGAAGTATTTAAAAAAAAAACAGGTTGTTATATATCACATCATTAATATAGTCAAATGAAATTTATTATTTTATAGGTGCAAAGCTTTACTCATTATTTTTAATATTTGATGCATGAATTTTATTAGAATAAAAATGTGCTTAGCCATGTATAAGATACTTATAATTGAATAATTTTATTTTATTAAAAAAATAAAAACAAACTAGTAAAGCACAAACATGAGCATCTTTATTAGTCACACAATGAGCCATAATGGTGTTTCAAAAGGATCCTATAGTTAAATATGAACTTAGTTACACTCCATTATTTTGTAAAATAACTTTATAGTCATGACCTAACAAAGAACGTTACTCAAGTCAATCTATCATAAATAGATTAAGTTCAAAAACTAATTTTTTTTATTATTTGCACTGCTTAATCTCATTCATATGCAAATATAATAAGACAAGTGATGATAATTGAGAACATCAACTAGTAATCTTAAGATTCAAGTGTCCGAAATGATACTTGAAGGATAAAAAGTCTAGTATAACTAAAAAACTCCAAATATATAGCATATAGAAGTCATGGTAGAAATAATCTATTTGGAAAGGAAACAAAAGATTTGGTACATGTGTTTACCCTATAAGGTGTATCAGTTTAATAGAGGTTGCACTAATATAACTTTGATTCACTAACACTAGGAAGGAGCCAAAGAAAACCAGAGTTAACCTAGGGCAGTTAAAAATGATATTTAATTTATGCAGTCTAAAAAGGTTAAGTTCACTAAAATCGAGTACCTGTTTATTAGGTTACCTATTGGAACTACAACCTAGTTAATCTTATTACAAAGGTATGATCAACATTCATAAGTAAAATAAATTACCAAATGAAGAACTTAATTAATAAAGAATGGATTTTCTAAAGTGATGTACTCTGAAATGAGGGAGAATAATAAAGAAATATGCATCAATAGAAATTTAAATATTAATTGATCTTTTGGATGATCTTATTCAATACACTTAGTATAAAATATTATTTATATGAAAAAGAGAAGTGTAATCCTAATTTTTGAAGATGTTTAAATGAATGTTCTTTTGAGATTGAGCAATGTCATAGAGAAATCCAAAATAATTGTCTAGGTTAAATTTTACCCTCATTGATTGAAGAGAGCGCCTTAATCAAATTTTAACATATAAAATTTTTTGAGAGAACAACATTAATAGTCAAAAGTGTGGGTTTAAGGTGGTATGAAGATGTTGATAGAAGTTGATGATTGGGGGAAAATATGTTGAGGGTACATGATCCATGAACAAATCTGCTCTTGGCTGAGAGTGACCATTAAAAACATAAATAACAAATCCAATAGTTACATTAGTTGAAATAAGAAGTGATAATGAGATTGGCTTACCCTAACTAGCAAAGTTAGAAGGGGCCAACCCTCATGAGTTTCCAAATAAAAATATACTCTCTTGAAAAAAAAAAAAA
>NW_018220456.1:0-523 GCF_001263595.1 Phalaenopsis equestris
GGAGAGTGGAAGAGAGAGATAAAGAGAAGATTTTGGGAGAAGAGAGAGAGAAGAGATCAAGAGAGAAGAGAGACAATCAAGTGAGTTAAAGATAGAGACAGGGAGGGTGGATAGATAAAGAGAGCTGAGATTAGGAGAACATAGAGAAGGAGAGAGGAAGATAGGGAGTGTGAGAGACCAGAGAGAAGGAGGAGAGATAGATAAGAAGGAGAAAGAGCGGGATAAAAGGAAGAGAGTGATGGAGTGAAGAAGTGATGGAAGGCATGAGTGAGGGAAAGGAAGAGGGAGAGAGAGACAGGGATAGAGAAAAAGGGCGAGAAATAGAAAGAGAAGAATGGAGAGTGAGAAAGAGAGAGAGAGAGAGAGAGTGGGAGATAAAAGAATGAGATTGAGAGAGAAGAGAGAGTAAGAAAAGAAAGAAGTGAGAGAATTAGAGAAAGGGAATGGGAACAAAGATGTTAGGAGAGAAATAAAAAGGTGGAGAATATGATAATAGATAGTTAGTAAGAGAGAGAGAGAGAGA
>NW_018220456.1:3490-4365 GCF_001263595.1 Phalaenopsis equestris
GAGAAGTAATATTGGAAGACATAAATAAGTGAAAGGTAGTGAGAGGGAGAGAGCTAGAGAGAGAAAAAAGATGATGGGAGAGAGGAAGGGAGGGAGGGAGAAAAGGTCGGTACGAAAGAGAGAGAGTGAGAGAGAAAGTGAGAGACTTAGTGAAACAAAGAGAGTGAGAGTAAAGGTTAGAGAGAGAAGAGAGAGCAACTAAAGAGAATGAAGGCAAAGAGAGAAGTGAGAGACATATAGAAAGGGAGAATGAGATGAGAGAGATCATGAGAGAAAAAGAGGGAGAGGGAGAAGAGAGAGAGAGGGATTGATAGTAATAATGAGTGAAAGAGGATGACATAGATGAGAAAGCTAGAGGAATAATATGAGGGGAGGGATAGAAGACTACATAAGATAGAGAGATAGTAGAGTGCGAAAGAGACAAGGAATGACAAAAGCGGGATATAGAGAAAGGGGGAGAGAGAGGGCAATTAAAAAGAACAAGAGAAGGTGAGAGAACAATGAAGAGCAAGTGAGAGTGAGAGACAAAGAGTGATGGAGTAAGAGAAACTAAGGGAAGAAAGAGAGATAGAGCAAGAGAGAATGAGAGAGAGGAAGTGCGAGGATAAAGAGAGAAAGATCAAAAGAGGAATAGAGAGAGATGGGAAGGGAAGAGAGAGAGAGGGAATAATAACAAAGATGTTACGAGAGAAACAAAGAGGTGGAGAATATGAGAAGAGATAATGAGTAATAGTGAGAGAGAGAGAATGATAGCATGAGATATAAAAGAAAGATAAAGAAATTAGAGATGAATGAGCATCTGAAGAGTGAGATAGAGAGAGAAATGGTGAAAAAGAGAAAGAGGGAGGGTGGTAGTAAGAGAGAGAGTGGATGGG
>NW_018220456.1:4438-8160 GCF_001263595.1 Phalaenopsis equestris
TAGGTAGAGGTATGGATTAGGAGGGAGGGAGGGAGAGAGCGAGGGATGACGAGTGCTAGTGAGAACAAAAGAAAGAGGGAGAGTAGAAGAGTGAGGGTGGATTGAGTGAGAGTGAGGGAGCGAGATTGCAAGATAGGGGCGTTGTGGGGGAGAAAGAGAATAAAGATAGAAAGAGTCATAGAGAGTAAGACAGGGAAGAAAAGAGAGCAAGAAAAATAAAACTACTGAGATAAAAAGAGAATGAGAAGAGAGGGGGAGAGCGATAAAAATTTATTGGGGCGAGGGAGAGATGGGTAGAGAAAGGTAAGTAAATGAAAGAGCGAGAGGCGGTGATAAGAAGAGAATAGGAAGAGAGGGAGGTAGGATTGAAGGGACAGATTGAGAAGAAAAGCATGAGGTTGATAAAGCTAGAGAGAGAAAGAGAGAAAGAAAGACATGATGTTAAATAGAGAAGATATAAAGAGTGAGAGAGAAAAAGATGAGGGGAGGGAGTAAGGGAGAGAGAGTGCGTGAGAGAGAGGAAAGAGATGAGAGAGAGAGGGAGAGAGGTTGGGATAAAGTTGGGATAAAGAATGGATAAAGAATGCGAGATAGAGTAAGTGAGAGAGAGAAAAGAGAGAGTGAAAGAGTAGAGAGAGTGAGAAGTGAGATAATAGAGTAGAGGAAGGGAGAGAAGAGTGAGAGAGAAATGAAAGGGGAGAGGACCAAGTGAGAGGAGTAAGGGAGGGAGCTAATGAGATTAGGGAAATAGATGGAGAGGGCATGTGAAAGTGATTTAGCACAAGAGAGAGAGATAAAGAGAAGGATATAAAATAAGAGAGAGACCATGAGGGAGGTAAGGTCGGAGAGGGAGAAAAAGAAGGAGAGAGGAGATAGAGTAAAAAAGAGGGGGAAGGAGAGTGGTAGAGACCTAGGAAAAGCAGGAAGAGAGGGAGCATGTACGTGAGAGGGAGGAAGATAAATAGAGGGAGAGTGAGGGAGCAAAGTAATAGATATGGGAAGATAGATTGCAAAAGAAACAGAGGGAAAGAATGGGTATAGATAGAAAAGAGAGTAGGAGAGAGACAGAGGGAGGGAGAGAGAAAGCAAGAGGGTTGGTGGAAGAACAAGGGACAGAGATAAAGAAAAGATAGAAAAAAGGGTAGCAAGATCAAAAGAGAGAAACAATAGAGTAAGAGAGAGCGAGTGAGCATAGGAGGTAGATAGTGGACAGAGGAAGAGTGAGATTGCTAGAAAGGTAAGAGGGAGGGAGGGAGAGAGAAAGCAAGAGGGTTGGTGGAAGAACAAGGGACAGAGATAAAGAAAAGATAGAAAAAAGGGTAGCAAGATCAAAAGAGAGAAACAATAGAGTAAGAGAGAGCGAGTGAGCATAGGAGGTAGATAGTGGACAGAGGAAGAGTGAGATTGCTAGAAAGGTAAGAGGGAGGGAGGGAGAGAGAAAGCAAGAGGGTTGGTGGAAGAACAAGGGACAGAGATAAAGAAAAGATAGAAAAAAGGGTAGCAAGATCAAAAGAGAGAAACAATAGAGTAAGAGAGAGCGAGTGAGCATAGGAGGTAGATAGTGGACAGAGGAAGAGTGAGATTGCTAGAAAGGTAAGAGGGAGGGAGGGAGAGAGAAAGCAAGAGGGTTGGTGGAAGAACAAGGGACAGAGATAAAGAAAAGATAGAAAAAAGGGTAGCAAGATCAAAAGAGAGAAACAATAGAGTAAGAGAGAGCGAGTGAGCATAGGAGGTAGATAGTGGACAGAGGAAGAGTGAGATTGCTAGAAAGGTAAGAGGGAGGGAGGGAGAGAGAAAGCAAGAGGGTTGGTGGAAGAACAAGGGACAGAGATAAAGAAAAGATAGAAAAAAGGGTAGCAAGATCAAAAGAGAGAAACAATAGAGTAAGAGAGAGCGAGTGAGCATAGGAGGTAGATAGTGGACAGAGGAAGAGTGAGATTGCTAGAAAGGTAAGAGGGAGGGAGGGAGAGAGAAAGCAAGAGGGTTGGTGGAAGAACAAGGGACAGAGATAAAGAAAAGATAGAAAAAAGGGTAGCAAGATCAAAAGAGAGAAACAATAGAGTAAGAGAGAGCGAGTGAGCATAGGAGGTAGATAGTGGACAGAGGAAGAGTGAGATTGCTAGAAAGGTAAGAGGGAGGGAGGGAGAGAGAAAGCAAGAGGGTTGGTGGAAGAACAAGGGACAGAGATAAAGAAAAGATAGAAAAAAGGGTAGCAAGATCAAAAGAGAGAAACAATAGAGTAAGAGAGAGCGAGTGAGCATAGGAGGTAGATAGTGGACAGAGGAAGAGTGAGATTGCTAGAAAGGTAAGAGGGAGGGAGGGAGAGAGAAAGCAAGAGGGTTGGTGGAAGAACAAGGGACAGAGATAAAGAAAAGATAGAAAAAAGGGTAGCAAGATCAAAAGAGAGAAACAATAGAGTAAGAGAGAGCGAGTGAGCATAGGAGGTAGATAGTGGACAGAGGAAGAGTGAGATTGCTAGAAAGGTAAGAGGGAGGGAGGGAGAGAGAAAGCAAGAGGGTTGGTGGAAGAACAAGGGACAGAGATAAAGAAAAGATAGAAAAAAGGGTAGCAAGATCAAAAGAGAGAAACAATAGAGTAAGAGAGAGCGAGTGAGCATAGGAGGTAGATAGTGGACAGAGGAAGAGTGAGATTGCTAGAAAGGTAAGAGGGAGGGAGGGAGAGAGAAAGCAAGAGGGTTGGTGGAAGAACAAGGGACAGAGATAAAGAAAAGATAGAAAAAAGGGTAGCAAGATCAAAAGAGAGAAACAATAGAGTAAGAGAGAGCGAGTGAGCATAGGAGGTAGATAGTGGACAGAGGAAGAGTGAGATTGCTAGAAAGGTAAGAGGGAGGGAGGGAGAGAGAAAGCAAGAGGGTTGGTGGAAGAACAAGGGACAGAGATAAAGAAAAGATAGAAAAAAGGGTAGCAAGATCAAAAGAGAGAAACAATAGAGTAAGAGAGAGCGAGTGAGCATAGGAGGTAGATAGTGGACAGAGGAAGAGTGAGATTGCTAGAAAGGTAAGAGGGAGGGAGGGAGAGAGAAAGCAAGAGGGTTGGTGGAAGAACAAGGGACAGAGATAAAGAAAAGATAGAAAAAAGGGTAGCAAGATCAAAAGAGAGAAACAATAGAGTAAGAGAGAGCGAGTGAGCATAGGAGGTAGATAGTGGACAGAGGAAGAGTGAGATTGCTAGAAAAATAAGAGGACAAGTGATAGAGAAGGAGGGAAAAGAGTAAGACTGTCTATCACTCTCTCTCCTTTCTCACCCTCTCTCCTTCTCTACCTATCTCTCTTCTCTCTCTGGTCTCTCACACTCCTATCTTCTTTGTCCTTCTCCCTATTCTCCCTCTCTCCCCTCTCTTTATCTATCCACCCTCCCTGCCTCTGTCCTTAACTCACTCGATTGTCTCTCTTCTCTCCTGACTCCTACATGTATCTCTTCTCTTTCTCCTCTTACTCAATCTTCCCTTCTATCTTATGCTCTCTCTCACTCTTTCTCTCTATCTCTTTCTCTATCTCCAAAATTCTTTCTCTTCTTGTCCATCACTCACTTTCAATATCTCTTGTCCCTCCCTCCCTCATACCTACATCTCTCCCTCCTTACCTCTATCTGTGTTTCTCTCACTATCCTCTTACTTCTCACTCTCTCTTATAGCTTCTGTCTTCTCTTTCTTCTCATTCTCACTTCCTCTCTGTCACACCCTCTCTTTCCTTTCCTCACATT
>NW_018220456.1:8939-9251 GCF_001263595.1 Phalaenopsis equestris
CTTTTAAGAGAGAGCACAAAAGATGTAGAATAAGAGAAAAATAGTAAGAGAGAAAATAAAGATATTATGAGGAAAAGAGAGAAAAGAAAGGAAGGAGGCTGGAGGGCGTGAAAGAAATAAAAAAGTGCGAGCTGGAGAGAAAGAAAAAATGAGAGATGAAAGTAGGAGGGAGGGATAGAGAGTAGAGAAAGAAGGAGAATGGGGTTTAGGGTTTAGTCTCCCTTTCACTCGCACCCCTCTTTCTCTCTATCTTTTCATTCTTTGAATCTATTTGTTTGCTCCCCTTTACGCAACCGTCTCTCTCTCCTCAAT
>NW_018220456.1:9529-10367 GCF_001263595.1 Phalaenopsis equestris
CTTTCTCATTCTCTCTTTCCCTCCATTTATCTCTCTCTCACTCTCCCTCTATCTCTCTTTTGCAGTCTCGTCTCTTTATCTCTCACTTCCTCCCTCCTCTACTTGGCTTATTCATCACCCATAGCCTTTCACTCTCAGCCTCTTATCGCCCTCTTCCTAGCTCTCTCACACCTTATTTCTATATCTCTCTCGCTTTCTTCTGAACTCTCTCTCTATCTCTTATCCTTTCTCTCTTTCTCGTTTACTTTTACTCCATTTATTTCCCTCTCTCTCTCTCACTTACTCTTCCTCACTCTCCCTCACTTTCTTTCATCTCTCCCACCCCTCTCTCTCGCACTCTCTACCTATCTATCTACGTTTTAAGCCACTCTTCACCTCTTTCTCCCTCACTCTCACAC
Source organism: Phalaenopsis equestris (assembly GCF_001263595.1). Classification (NCBI taxonomy): domain Eukaryota; kingdom Viridiplantae; phylum Streptophyta; class Magnoliopsida; order Asparagales; family Orchidaceae; genus Phalaenopsis; species Phalaenopsis equestris. The sequence goes on from NW_018220456.1 coordinate 9,928, forward strand.
ACACACTCTCTCTCCATCTCCTTATTTCTCTCTCTCCCTACCTCAATCTATCTTGGTCACTCTCTCTCTCCATACTTATTTTATCCCTCTTTGACGCACCCTCTCTTTTCTCTCTCTCCATACTTATTTTATTCTCTCTATCCCTCACTCTATCCTCATCTCTCCTCTCCCTTTTTCTCCCTCACTCTATCTCTCTCCCTTCATATCTTCACCTCTCTCTTTATGTCTCTCTCACTCGCTTGAGCACTCTATCTTTCTCACTTTCTCTCCTCTTTTATAATCTCCCTCTTAATCTTCCCTCTACCAGTCCTCTGCTCTCTCTTTATGTCTCTCTCACTTTCTCTCCTCTTTTATAATCTCCTTCTTTATCTTGTCTCTACCAGTCCTCTCTCTCTCGCTCTCTCCACTTTCTGCCCCTCCCCCACCCTCACTTCCTCTCT
>NW_018220456.1:10788-11128 GCF_001263595.1 Phalaenopsis equestris
CTCTCTCTGTCTCACTCTCCCTCCCTCCTTCACTCCTACTCTCTCTCTGTCTCACTCTCCCTCCCTCCTTCACATCCTTTATCTCTTTATCTCACTCTCCCTCCCTTCCTCTCTTTTTACCTCTCTCTTGCTCCATCTCTCTCTTATCATTTTTCTCGCTCTCTATGACTCTTACACTCTTTGTCACTCACTTTATACTCTCTCTCAAATTCATGCCTTCTCTACCACTCTCTATCTCTTTCTCTATCTCTCCCTCATTCCAACCCTCAGACGCTCCCTCCCTACATCCCTTTTTCTCCCCCTCCCTCTCTCCTTTTCTCTCTCTTTTTCTCTCTCCCTC
>NW_018220456.1:12274-12601 GCF_001263595.1 Phalaenopsis equestris
CTCTCTCTATTTCCCTCGCCCTTCCTTCTCTACTCTCTCTACCTTCTCTCATACATTTTCTCTTATCTTTCTCTCTCTACCTCTCATATTCTCTCTCAATTTCTCTCTATTCTCTAACTCTCTCTCCCCTTCTCTCCCTCTCTTTCTCTTTTCCTCTGTCTTTCCCTCCATCTATCTCTCTCAATCTTCCACGGTCTCTCCCTCTCTTTCTCTTGTCTCTCTATCTTCCCCACCCTAATTCCTCACTTACTCGCACACTCTCTGTATCGCTCTCCCTCCATCTTTCACATCCTTTATCTCATTATCTCATTCTCCTTCCCTCCCTCT
>NW_018220456.1:13326-14341 GCF_001263595.1 Phalaenopsis equestris
TAATTCCATTTCTTGCACTCTCTCACTTGCACTCCCTCAATTGCTCTTGCTCTCTCTCATCTCCACACCCCTCTCTTGCAATCTCCATCTCTCTCTCTCTCTCCATCTTACCTCAATATTTCCCTCTCTCTCACTCACACTCTCTCTACCTCTCTTCATCTCTCTCCCTCTCTCATACTCCCTCCCTCTCTCATCCTCTCTCCCTCCCTACCTCCCTCCCAACTTACTCTCTCTCCCTCACTCTCCTTTATTCTTCTGACCCTTCCTCTCTTTTCTTTTTCAACACTTATCATACTCTCTTTATCCCTTTCTCTTTTATCATCTCTGTCTCTCCTTTTCCCTCCCTCTATCTCTCCTCCACTCTTTACCTTTAATCACTCTCTCCTTCTCTTAACCACCCTATCTCAATCTCTCTAACTTGCTTGTTTATTCTATCTCTCTCACATTCTCCCTCCTTCACTCTCTTGCACTCTCTCTTCTCTCTGTATTAATCTTCTCCCTCTCAGTCTTAAACTCTTTACTCTCCCTCCCTCCCTCCCACAATCACACTCTCTCTGTCTCACTCTTCTTCCCTCCTTCACTTCCTTTATCTCTTTTTCTTGCTCTCGCCTCCTCCCTCTCTTTTTACCTCTCACTTGCTCTATCCCTCTCTTATCATCTCTCCCACTCTCTATTACTCTCTCACTCTCTGTCACTCGTTTTTTCTCTCTTTCTATCTCTCTATTTCTTGCCCTCTCTCCCACTCTCTATCTCTTTCTCAATCTCAACCTCATTATAACCCTCAAACGCTCCCTCCCTACGTCCCTTTTTCTCCCCCTCTTTGTCTCCTTCCCTCTCTCTCTCTCTATTTTGAACTCCCTTCCTTCTCTACTCTCTCTACCATCACTCATACATTTTCTCTTATCTTTCTCTCTACCTCTCATATTCTCTCTTAATCTCTTTCGTTATTTCTTCTCTCTATTTTAACTCTTTCTCGCTTTCTCTCCCTTTTTCCTCTTTCCCCCTCTCTTTCTCT
>NW_018220456.1:14547-15696 GCF_001263595.1 Phalaenopsis equestris
TCACCTGCTCTCCCTCACTCGCTCCCGCTCTCTCTCATCTCTCTCACCCCATTTTGCTCCACACTATACCAACCTCTCTACCTTCTATTCCAACTTTCTTTACCTCTTTATCCCCCACTCCCAATCCCTCTCACTCCTTCTCTCTCTCCCTCCCTCACACTTGTTTAATCTCTCTCTCCCATCACTCTCTTTCTCCCTCTCTGACCCTCCATCTCGTTTCTTTCTCTCCATAAGTATCTTATTCTCTCTCTATCCCTCACTCTCTCTATCTCTCCTCTACCTCTCGATATATCACTCTCCCTTGTTCTCCCCTCTTAATCTCTCTCACTTCCTCTTTAACTCTCACTTCCTCTTTAAACCTTTTTCAATCTTTAGCTTCCTCTTTTTTTTATCTCTATCTTTATTCTCTCCCTCTCATTTCTCTCTTAATTTCTTTTTCTTAACCTCTTTACTTATTTCTCTATCCCTCCCTAATTACCTCTCTCTCTTCTCTCTCTCCCCCACTCTCTTTTTTTCTCTCATTCTCTCTCTTCCCTCCCTCTTTCTATCTCGCTTGCTCTCACCCACATACTCTCGCACTTGTTCCCATTTTCCTCTCTCTCTTAAGTGTGCTCCTAGCCACTCTCTCCTCCTCTCTATCATTTATTTGCTAACCATTTTTTGGCTCTCCCTCTCTCAATCACCATTTCTCTCTTTTTATCTCTCCCTTGCCCTATATTTTTTGGTCTCTTCTTTTCTCTCATCTCTTTAACTATATTTCTTTGTATTCTCTTCTCTTCATACGCTCTGAGGCCCTCCCTTTCACTCTCAAACTCTATCAAACTCTATTCTCTACCTTCCACACTCCTTCAATCTCTTTCACTCAATTTCTCCATATTTTCTCCCTCCCATTCTTCCTCCCTTATTCTCTTTTTTCTCTCATATTCCACTCTTCCACTCTCACATTCTCTCCCATATCTCTCATTCTCTCTCCCCCTCCATCCTCTATCCTTCCTTACATATTTCTCGATTCTCTCCACTCTCTCTTCTCTTTTATGTATCATTTCTCCTTTCTCCTTCTATCTTCTCTTTATATCTCTCACTCCCACTCACTTTATCTCTTCCTCTCACTCTCTCACTCTATCTCTCAGCTCTCTTACTCTCTCTATA
>NW_018220456.1:15709-17217 GCF_001263595.1 Phalaenopsis equestris
TCCCACACTCTCATTCTTCTCCCTCCCTCTCTCTCTCACTTCTCATCCTATCTTTCTAGCAATTTTCACTCTCCCTCTATCACAATCTCTGCCTCCTACGCTCACTTTCTCACTCTCTCCCACTCTATTGTTTCTCTCTTTTAATTTTTCTACCCTTTTTTTCTATTCTTTATCTCTATCCCTATTTCTCCCACCCTCCTAGCTTTCTCTCTCCTTCCTTCTCATTTCCTACTATTTCTCAATTTATATATCTCCCTCCCTCCCTCCTATCCTCATTTCATTCTGCCACTCTCTCTCTCCCCTCCCTATCTCACTCCATTCCTTATTCGATCTCTCTCTCCTTATCCTTGCAATTCCTCTCTCTCTCTCATTCCCTCTTGCTCTATTTCTCTTTCATCCCTTAGTCTCTCTTACTCCCTCTCTCCTTGTCTCTCACTCTCACTTACTTTTCATTTTTCTCTCTCCTTCTCTTATTATTTTTTAAATTCCATCTCTCTCCCCCTTTCTCTATATCTCGCTTTTTTCATTCCTTATCACTCTCACACTCTTCTATATCTCTGTCCTACTTAGACTTCTATCCCTTCCCTTATATTATTCTTATAACTCTCTCTTATAACTCTCTCTTTTATAACTCTCTCTTCTATCACATGCTCTCTTACTCATTCTTGCAATCACTCACTCTCTCTTTTTCTTTCATGATCTCCCTCTAATTCTTCCTTTCTATCTGTCTCTCGCTTCTCTCTTTGTCGTCTCTCTTTACTTGCTCTCTTTTTTCTCTCTCTCTCATCTTTGCTCTCACTCTCTCTCTCTTTTTTCATAACTCTGTCTCACTTTCTCACACACTCTCTCCTTTACTCACCTTTTCTCCCTCCCCCCCTCCCTTCCCTCCTTCCTTCATCTCCTTTATCTTTGTTCCTCTCTCCCTCTCATTTCCTTTCACTCATTTATGTCTTCCATTGTTTATTCACTCCCTCCCTCCCTCTTCCCTTCTATCTTGGATAACATCCTCACTCTCATGTCTTTTGTCTTTCATTATTCTCTCGTTTCGCTCAACTTTCTATTCCTCTATTGTCTCTCTCACTCACTCCCTCTCACTCTTCTCCCCTCACTCACTCACCTCTCCTTTTATCTCCATGCTTGTCCCCTCTCATTAAGTCTTTCTTGTTTTATCTCCTCTCTTTTATTTATCTCTTCTCTCTCTTCTTGATCTATCTATTCATTATATCCATCTCTCCCACTCCCGCTCCCTCCCTCCTCTCTCACTCTATGTCTCTTCATTCTTTCTATCTCTCTCCTTCCTTCCCACCCTCTCTCCATCCCTCGTGAGCACTCTCTCATGTTCCTACCTTTATTTCTAGCTCTCCCCCTTTATCACTCTAATGATCTCTCTCCCTTGTATTTCCTCTCTCTTTCACACTTGTTATATATGTTTTATCTCTCTTTTGTTTCTATGTTCCTTTCTCTTCTACCCTCTTCTGCTCTCCCTCCCTCTACCTCTCTGCCCTTCT
>NW_018220456.1:17406-18228 GCF_001263595.1 Phalaenopsis equestris
CCTTCCTTCTCACTCTCTCTCTCTCTCTTTCCATTCTTTCTCTTTCCCTCACTCTAATTCTCTTCCTAATACTTTTTACTCTCTCACTCTCTCTCTTACTCTCTCTTACTCTTGTTTCCATCCTTTTCCCCTCTCTCTCTCTTACACTTGTTTCCATCCTTTTCCCCTCTCTCTCTCTTGCCCATTCTCCCTTTATATCCCTGTCTCTCTCTAACTCTCATTTCTATTTATTCCCTTTCTTGCCCTCTGTTTCTTTTGCAATCTATCTTCTCATCTCTACTGCTTTGCTCACTCACTCTCTCTCATCTTATCTTTCTCTCTCTCGAGTACACTTATGCTTTCTCTCTTCCTACTCAACCCAGCTCTCTATCATTCTCCCTCCACCTCTCTCTTACTCTTTCTCCTCTCTTTCTCTTACTCTCCCTCACTCATTTCTGTTACTATCTCTTTTATCTCATTTTGTCTTACCTTTTCTTGCTTTTAATTCCTTTCTCTGTCTCTCTCTCTCGCCTTCTCACTTACTCTTACACTCTATTTCTTGTCACTCTCTCCCCTCTTTGTCCCACTATCTCTTTCTCACCCTCTCTCATTCTCTCTCCCTCACTCTCTTGCTCTTTCTCTCTGTATATTTTCTCTTCTCCCTCCATATCTCTCTATTTATTTTACACTCTACTGAGATCTCTTTTTCTTTACTCTGTATTCTCTCACTCCTTAGTCTTTCTCCCTCTCTCTTCTTCTCACTCTTCCTCAATCTAACTCTCACACTCCATCCCTACCTCCCTCTCCCATTTTTTCTCCCTTTCTCTCACTCTCTTCTTTTTT
>NW_018220456.1:18639-21757 GCF_001263595.1 Phalaenopsis equestris
TTGTTCTCTCTCCATTTCTTATTCTCTCTCTTTCTCACAAGCATTATTTCACTCTCTCTTTCTCTCTTCATTTTTTCTTCTAACTCATTTGCTTACTCTATTTTACTCTCTTCTCTCTCATCTTTATCTCTCTCTTCACCTACTCTTTTTCTCTCTCGTTCTTCTCTTTCACTCTACACCCTCTCATCTATCTCTTCATCTCTCCCTCTCACACACTCTCTCTCCTTCCTGTGTTCCTCAATTTCTCTCTTCTGTCGATGTCTGCTCTCTTCACTCCCTCACCATCTCACTCTTCATCTCTTTTACTTTATCATCCTCTCTCTAATTCGCTTTCATTTCCTAGTTCTCTCCCACTCTTTCTATCTCTTGCTCCTTTCTTATCCCTCTCTCTCTCTCTCAACGTCTTATTTCTCTCTTCCATTCTTTCTCTCTCCCTCTTTATCCCTCTCTCCTCCCACACTCTCTCCCTCTTTATCCCTCTCTCCTCCCACACTCTCTCCCTCTTTATCCCTCTCTCCTCCCACACTCTCTCCCTCTTTATCCCTCTCTCCTCCCACACTCTCTCCCTCTCACTCTTTCTCCCACTTTGTTTCTCTTTTGACCTCTATCTTCCTCTCTGCCTCCCTCTTTGTCACTCGTTTGCCATCTATCAATCTTTCTCCCTTTCTATCACCTTTCTTAAACAATCTTCTCTATTGCTCGTCTCTTTTGCTCACCCTCATTCTCTCTCTTCTCTTTCTCTCTCTCCCTCCTTGCCTCTCTCTCCCTCTCTCCCCCTCACACCTGCCCTCCATCTCAATTTATTCCTAGGACTCTTTTTTTCTCTGTCTCCCCCATCTCTTTTCCATGATCTCGAGCTCCCTCTCTCTCTCTCCTACAGAGAATGAGAAAGAGAGGGAGAGAAAGAGGGAGAATTAGATGAAAGAGAAGAGAGAGCGGGAGAGGTAGAGTGAAAGTGCGGAAGGGAGAGACCAATAAAAGTTTGAGAGAAGAAAGTGAGAGAAAAAGGAGGGAAATAATGAGAAGAAGGGAGATCGAGAGGGAGAGAAAGAGGGACGTGGGGTGGGAGCTTTTGAGGGTTAGAATGGGGAGATATATAGAGAGATAGAGAATGAGAGAGAAAGAATATAGAGTGAGAGGGATAATAAGAGAGAGATAGAGAGAGAAAGATAGTGTTAGAGGGGGATTGGGGAGAGAGAGACGGTCGCGTAAAGGGGAGCAAACAAATAGATTCAAAGAATGAAAAGATAGAGAGGAAGAGGGGTGTGAGTGAAAGGGAGACTAAACCCTAAACCCTATTCTCCTTCTTTCTCTAATCTCTATCCCTCCCTCCCTCTTTCATCTCTCATTTTTTCTCTCTCTAGCTCGTATTTTTTTAATTCTATCACTCCCTCTAGCCTCCTTCCTTTCTTTTCACTCTTTTTCTCATAATATCTTTATTTTCTCTCTTACCATTTTTCTCTTGTTCTACATCTTTTGTGCTCTCTCTTAAAGCTTCACATTTCTACTACGCTCTCTCTCTCTTTGTCACTCCCATTCTCACTCCCACTTTATCTCTCTACCTCTATTAGACCTCCTCTATTTTTATTTCTGTCTCTGTCTATCGTCCTATATGTTGCTCTCTCTTTCTCTCTCCCTCCTTCCCTCTTTTCCTTCTCTCTTACTTTACCTCTCTTCTCTCTTCATCTTTATCCCTCGCTCTCCCTCTCAGGGTCTGTTTGGGGCAGCTGCAGCTTATTGAATAATATGTTGATAAGCTAGGTGCGGTTTCTATTACAAATTTTTAATTTTTTGGAAAAGCCAGATAGCTGCCAGAAAGCTGCCATCACACCAATATAGGTGCGGTTTGAAAACGCTATTTTTAGCGTTTTGAAAATGCATAAGTTGCCAAAACTGGTTTACTCAAACAAGTCAGCTGTATTTTGAAAACGCCAATGCACCAAATAAGCTGCCCCAAATGGACCCTTACTCCCCCTCATTCTCTTGCTCTATATCCCTCACACCCTCTGGTTTTATCTCTCAATCAGTCTCTCCCGCCTTTCCTTACTCTTACTGAAGATATATGATAATAAGAGAGAAAGCAAGCGGGGAGAGAGAGGGAGAATGAAAGAGGAGGTAGAGAGTGTTATAGAGAGATAAAGAGAGAGATAGAGAGAAAGAGAGATTGATGCCAAGATATAGAGGGAGAGAGAGAAAGAAAGGGAGGGTACAAGTTAGAGAGAGAATAGAGAGAAGAGAGTGAGAGAGTAGGAGAAAGTGAGTGAGCAAGAGAGACAGAGAGCAAGAAATAAAGAGTGATAGTGATAGTGAGAGAGTGGGAGGGAGCAAGAGAGAGAAGAGATTTTGAAAGGAGTAAGAATCGAGAAAGAGAGAGAGAGGGAGGTAAATATATAAAGACCGGAGAGAGATGAGAGAGTAGGGAAGGAGTGAGTACAGAGAGTGGGAGAGAGAGGGAAAGATAGAGAAGAGAATAAATAGAAAGAGAGAGATGAAAGGCTGAGCGAGAGAGGGGGTAGTGAGCGAGTGATAAAGAAGGTCGAAAAGATAAGGGGGAAAGAGGGAGGGAAGAGATAAAAGTGAAAGAGTAATACTGAGAGAGTGGGAGGGAGCAAGTGAGAGAAGAGATTTTGAAAGGAGTAAGAATCGAGAAAGAGAGAGAGAGGGAGGTAAATATATAAAGACCGGAGAGAGATGAGAGAGTAGGGAAGGAGTGAGTACAGAGAGTGGGAGAGAGAGGGAAAGATAGAGAAGAGAATAAATAGAAAGAGAGAGATGAAAGGCTGAGCGAGAGAGGGGGGAGTGAGCGAGTGATAAAGAAGGTCGAAAAGATAAGGGGGAAAGAGGGAGGGAAGGAGAGGGCACAAGAGAGTGAGAGTGAGAGGTAGGGAATGAAAAAAGAGCTCGGGAGAGTGAGAGCAAGAGAAAGGGACGGAGGGAGGGAGAATGAGACAGAGAGAGGGAGTGAGAGAAGGAGGAAGGGAGAGTGAAGAAACTAAGATAAATAGTGAGAAGACTATTAATAGAGATAAGAGACATTAGGAAAGAATAGAAGAAAGAGTGAGAGAGATAGATTGAGATAGCAAGTGAAAGAGACAAAGAGAGGGAGGTGGAGAGAGAG
>NW_018220456.1:21777-22865 GCF_001263595.1 Phalaenopsis equestris
GAGAGTGAGAGAGAGATAAATGGAGGGAAAAAGAGAATGAGAAAGAGAGGGAGAGAAAGAGGGAGAGTTAGAGGAGAGAGAAGAGAGAGCGGGAGAGGTAGAGTGAAAGAGCGGAAGAGAAAGAGAGAGAGTTAGAGGAGAGAGAAGAGAGAGCGTGAGAGGTAGAGTGAAAGAGTGGAAGGGAGAGACAAATAAATGTTTGAGAGAAAAAAGTGAGAGAAAAAGGAGGGAATTAAAGAGAAGAAGGGAGATCGAGAGGGGGAAAAAAAGGACGTGGGGTGGGAGTTTTTGAGGGTTAGAATGGGGGAGAGATATAAAGAGATAGAGAGTGAGAGAGAAAGAATATAGAGTGAGAGGGATAATAAGAGAGAGATAGAGAGAGAAAGGGTGTTAGAGTGGGATTGGTTAGATAGAGACAGTGAGAGCGAGTAAAAAGGAGCAAACAAATAGATTCAAAAAATGAAAAGATAGAAAGAAAGAGGGGTTGTGAGTGAAGTGAAAGGGAGAGTGACGTGAAAGGGAGAGTGACTTAAAAAGATAGATAGAGAGATACCCAAGTGTGATGGGGACAAAAGAGAGACCAATAGAGAGAGTAAGAGAGAGGGAGAGGCAAGGAAAGAGAAAGAAAAATTGTCAAAGAGAGAAAGACAGAATGGAGATAAGAGAGATAGGGAGAGAGGGATGGATAAAGTGGTAAATAGAGCGAAGGAGGGAACGAGGGATGAAGACAGGACGGGAGAGAGAGAAGGATGAAACAAGGGAGGGAGAGGGAAAGAAAGGACTAAAGTGATGAAATTAGAAAGAAAGAAGGAAATGAGGGCAGGAGAGAGAGAAAGAAAGTGAGAGAGGGAAGAAGAAAGAGATTGAGAGGGAAAAAAAGTAAGAGAGGTAAAGAGAGCAAAAGAAAATGGGAGAGATAGAGTGATAGTGTGGAAGAGAGAGCTAGTGAGAATTAGAAAGATAACAGATAGAGAGAGAAATGGAGATAGAGTTGGAGAGGGAGAGGGATGGAGTGAAAGATAGAGAGAGATAGAGAGTGCAAAAGATGGAGTGCGAGAGAGGAATGGTGAAAGTGGGAGAGAGAGAGG
>NW_018220456.1:23770-25020 GCF_001263595.1 Phalaenopsis equestris
CAAGAGAGAATGAGATAAAAGAGAGAGTAAGAGAAATGTGTGAGGAGAGAGGGACAAAAGAGGGAGCGAGATAGAGAAAAGGGGGAGAGGGAGAGAGTGGGGGACAAGAATGGGAGAGATAGTGGAAGGGAGAGAGAAAGAAGAGAGAGAGACAAGAGAAGAAGCAACAGAGAGAGAAATGGAAGGAGGGAGAGAGAGATGTAGGGTGAGATATGAGAGAAATAGATAGAATTAAAGGTGGATAGAGGGAGAGCGAGGCGAAGAAGTAGGGAATGGAAGAGAGAGGGATGAAGATCGATAGAGAGCAAAAGAAAGCAGAAGTGAGAGAAAGCAGAAGTGAGTGATAGTGAGAGAGGAAGAGAGTGATCGAGAGAGTGAGGGAGAGGGCATGAAAGGGGAAGAGAGAGAGAGAGAATAAAGACAAATAAGAGAAAGAATTGGGATGAAGAAATTTTGTGAGATTATAACAGAGAGGGATAAATAATAAGAGAAATATAGAAAGTTATAGAAATAGTAGAGAGAAGATGAGAACAAAGTTGAGGGAGCATGAGAGAGACAGCTCAATAATGCAAGCTATTGTGTGAAGAAGAAAGATAGACACGAGAGAGATAGAGGGTGGAATGGGAGTAGAGATAGTGGAAGGGAAGCAGAGAGAGAAATATGAACAATATATAGAAAGGTAAAAGAAAAATATAGGGTGAGGAAGAGAGACGGTGAGAGGACCGCAAAGTAGAGAGCTTAAGAGAGGGAGGAAGGGAGGGAACAAATGAGTGTGTGATAGAATAGAGAGAAGATGGATAGAGTTGGAATAGAGTGAGAGAGAGTGAGAGGGAGATAGAATGTAAGGGAGAGAAAGAGAAGAAAAGAAAAAAGGGCTCGGTGAACATTACAAGATAACAGAAGGTGAATATAGGAGAGGTATCCAAATAAAGGGATGGAGAGTAGGTTAGTGGAAAATCAAGTGTGTGTGTGTGTGTGAGAGAGAGAGAGTGACAGAGGAAGTGAGATAGATGTAGAATGAGTGTGAGAGAGTGCAGGGGGAAAGGATAATGCAAGCAACCAAGAGAGATAGTGAGAGAGAGATGAAGATAATGTGAGAGAGAATAAGAGAGAGTGAGAGAAAGAGGAAAGAAGAAATAGTAGGAAAACAGAAAGGGAGGTGTTGGGAGAGAGAGCGTGATAGAGCAAGAAAGAGAGAGAAATAGTGATAGGGAGAAGTGAGAGAGAATAGAGAGAGCAAAAGAGTGATA
>NW_018220456.1:26432-28815 GCF_001263595.1 Phalaenopsis equestris
TGGAAGAGAGAATGAGAGAGAGTAGAGAGAAAGAGAGATCAAGAGAGAGAGGGGGAGGAGATCTAGAGAGTGCGAAGAGAGAGATAAGTGTGTGAGAACAAGAGTGATATTATAGAAAGGGCAGGAGAGAGCGAGGGAGAGATAGAGATGAAGAGTAAGTGAGGGTGAGAGCGAAGAGGGGAGATTGAGATTGTGAGTGCATGCTAAAGAAAGTGGGAGAGAGCAAGGGTGAGATGGAGCAAGCAAGAAAGAAAGAGGGAGGAGAGAGATATTAGGGATAAGGGGGAGGAAGGCAAGAGGAGAGATACAAAAAGAGAGAGAGAGAGAGAGGAGGGATATATAGAGAATCAGATAGAGGGAAAGAAAGAGAGAGTGTGTGTTAAATGAGAGAATATATAAAGAGAGAGTGAGAGAGATGAAAGGAGAGAGAGGTGATGAGAGAGGGGAGGAGAGAGAGAGCGAGAAAGAGAAGGAGAGTTAAAGAGAAAAAAATGGAAGAAGAGAGATGGAGGGAGTGAAGGAGAGATGGAAGGCATGATTAATGGAAAAGGAGAGAGAAGGAGAGAGACAGAACATAAGAAAAGAGAGAAAGGGAGAAATGGGGAGGCTAAGAGATGGTTAGAGAGACGAAGAGAGAAACATAGAAACATAACGAAGAGAGAAACATATAGATGAGAGATAGATGACAGGATCAAGAGCAAGAAAGGGGAAGAGAGATAGAGATTTATGGGAGTTCCGAGAAATGAGTGAAGATAGCGACAAACAAGAGTGCAAGATAGTGGGAGAGAGAGAAGAAAAGTTAAAGATAAAGTGACAAAAGGAAGACAGAAAGTGAGGGTGAAAGAGGGATATGAAAGAGGAAGGGGAAAGAGATTGAGTGAGAGAGAGAAAGAGAGGAAGAGAGAAAGGAAGGAAGGGGTAGATAATCACTTCCTTGTTTATCTTCCTCACTTCCTTGTCTCTCTCTCTCTCACTATTTCTTACTATTCTCTATCTTACCAGCTCACTCCAACTCGCTCTCTCTCACTTCAAATATCACTCACAATCACTTTCTTGCTCTCTCCCTCTTACTACCTCTCTCTTTTGCCCACTCGCTATTTTCTATCTCTTTATCTCACTATCTCTCTCCCTCTTCATCTCATTCTCCCTCTTACTTTGTCATCCTACTTCACCAAATTTCTCCGCTCCTCTTTCTCTCTCCTCTCCCCCACCTCTCTCTTACATTCTTACCCTTTCACTCACTCTTACTATATCTCTTGCTCTTGCTCTCTCTTCTCTCTAGCTCACACTCATGCTTTTCTTTCTCTCTCCCTCTCTGTGTCATCCTCTCTCATAATTTATCTAGAGTATGACAAGTGTTGAAAAAGAAAAAAAAGAGGAAGGGTCAGACAGAATGAAGGAGAGTGAGGGAGAGAGAGAGTGAGTTGGGCAGGGAGGGAGGGAGGGAGAGAGTATGAGAGAGGGAGAGAGAGAGATAAAGGGAGGGATGAAGAGAGGTAGAGAGAGTGTGAGTGAGAGATAGAAAGGGAGAGAGAGTGGGTGAGAGTTATAAAGAGAGGGTTAGAGGGCATAAAAGAGAGAGATATGGAAAGCAAGAGAGAAAAAACGAGTGATAGAGGGAGTTATAAAGAGTGAGAGAGATAGAGCAAGAGAGTTGTAAAAAGAGAGGGAGGGAACGAGAGTGAGATAATGAGATAAAGGATGTGAAGATGGAGCGAGAGCAACACAGAGAGCATGTGGGAGTATGGGAGGGATTAGGGTAGAGAAGATAGAGAGATGAGAGAGAGAGACAAAGACTGAGAGAGATAGATGGAGGGAAAGAAAGATGAAAAGAGAAAGAGAGGGAGAGAAGGGGAGAGAGAGTTACAAAACAGAGGGAAATTGAGAGAGAATATGAGAGGTAGAGAGATAAAGATAAGAAAAAATGTATGAGAGAAGGTAGAGAGAGTAGAGAAGGAAGGGCGAGGGAAATAGAGAGAGAGAAGAAAGCAGATAGAGAAGAGGAGAAAAAAGGGACGTAGGGAGGGATCGTTTGAGGGTTGTAATGAGGTGTAGATTGAAAAATAGATAGAGAGTGGGAGAGAGGGCAAGAAAGAGAGAGATAGGGAGAAAAGAGAAAGCAAATGACAGAGAGTGAGAGAGAGAAAGAAGATAAAGTGAGGGAGATGATAAGAGAGGGATAGAGCAAGAGAGAGGTAAAAGAGAGGGAGGGAGGGAGAGTTAGATAACGAGATAAAGGAATTGAAGGAGGGAGGGAGAGTGGGATTGTGGGAGGGAGGGAGGGAGAATGAGATAAAGAGATAAAGGGATTGAAGGAAGGAGGGAGAGTGAAGCGAGTTAGAGTGAGAGGGAGATGATTAATAAAGATAGAAGTAAGAGAGAG
>NW_018220456.1:31522-31971 GCF_001263595.1 Phalaenopsis equestris
ATATTTTTCTTTTACCTTTCTATATATTGTTCATATTTCTCTCTCTCCTTCCCTTCCACTGTCTCTACTCCCATTCCACCCTCTATCTCTCTCGTGTCTATCTTTTTTCTTCACACAATAACTTCCACTATTGATCTGTCTCCCTCATGCTCCCTCAACTTTGTTCTCACATTCTCTCTACTATTTCTATAACTTTCTCTATTTTTCTTGTTATTTATCCCTCTCTGTTCTAATCTCACAAAATTTCTCCATCCCAATTCTCTCTTTGTCTTTATTCTCTCTCTCTTCCCCTTTCATGCCCTCTCCCTCACTCTCTCGATCACTCTCTTCCTCTCTCACTATCGCTCACTCCCTCTGTCACTCTCTCACTTCTGCTTTCTTTTGCTCTCTATAGATCTTCATCCCTCTCTCTCTCATTCCCTACTTCTTCGCCTCGCTCTCCTTCTATC
>NW_018220457.1:0-1270 GCF_001263595.1 Phalaenopsis equestris
TCTCGAGACAAGGAGAAAGACAGAGAAAGCTACTCGGAACTCATGAGGAAAACTCAACAAAAGTCAAAATTCATGTATAAAATCAAAGTCATACAAACTATAACAAGTAAATAACTTATATCTAAATTCTCCCTAAGAACACTCCACGAAGTTTCTCTGAATCTCTTCCTTTCTTTACAACTCACAGAATTCCTCTTTGAAGTAGCAAGGAGGAAGAAATCTCTCACTTTCCCTCCACTCTTACAATTTCTTAAAGAAATCCTCACAATTGTTAGACACTAATGGAACCTCTCTAACCTCTAGGGCATTCCTAACATCTAAGACCTCTCCAATTTTCGGCCAAAATGTTCTTTTAAAGTTGTGGATGAGCATTCCCATGAGTTGCCTAAGCACCCCTTCAAAACTTGGCCTTATCCAAAGCTTGAGTAAGCATAAGCGTCGATCTCGCCATCGGTGGACTCGAGGGCGTCTTCGGCGGGCTTCTGAAGAATTTTGTCATGTAGTCTCAGGAAAAGCTCATCATCGGTGGTCATCGGTGGGGTCGAGGGCGCCGTCGGCAGCCTAGTTATGGCGCCGTCGGTGCCCTAGTTCAATTCATTCGCATTTTTGTCATTTTCGCTCCAAATTCGCTCCTTTTTGTATATTTTTGCTCTAGTGACCCTAATTCATCATTCCTGCAACAAAACATCAAAAATAATTTTCTTTAAAGTGCAATATCATTAAAAACAATACAAAATAGGTATGAAAATCTGAACATATTTTCCTTTAGTCAAAACCCCCTAAACTTAACTATTACTTGTCCTCAAGTAATTTTAGTACTATATAAAAGTTATGATCTACTGTAGTAAAGTTTTAATTCAGAAATACTATAAGTTTGATTTAAATAAATATTATAGTGAGATTTTCGGAAAAAATTCAAGTTTTGAATTAACTCTGTAGCCACAAGATTATCTAATTATCAAGTTTAAGAGTTCTAGTCTTCTATTTAATTCAAGAATGACTATATGTTGTAATATTAAGTCACCTAGAATATTCAAAACATAGGAACTTCATGAGAACTCTACTAGTAAAAGACCTATTCCATAAATATAAGTTCAGGAAAGTATTTAAGTTTTCCTGGTAGGTAGGTCGAGTGAAGCCAATTTTTTATTAGGCATCTCCTCAAGCTTCTCCTCACTTTTATATTATATATATTTTTTTCTTTCTTTTCTCTTTTTTATTTGGATTGCTTTCAATCCTATATATATATATATATATATTCCACAAGGAG
>NW_018220457.1:2096-2950 GCF_001263595.1 Phalaenopsis equestris
AAGTCTGCCAGCAAGTGGTGATATTATCCCAAGTAAAGAGGTTTTTTTCAATGTTCAAGTGGGCTAGCAGTTGGTGTCAGACAAGCTGTACAAAGTTGCATTCAAAGAAAAGATGAGGCAAAGATTCCTCCTCCTAAATACAGAACCTGCATATAGAAGGCCCCCTTAGACCCTTTAGTTTAAGAATATCATCAATAGGGAGGAGATTGTTAAAGACCCTCCAACAGAAAAAGGACATGGAGGGGGACAGAAAATTGCTCCAAATAATTTTGCTCCAGGATAGGTGTTCCCTTTGGAAAATTTTAGAGTAGATGGCTTTGGTAAGGCTTTGATTTGAGAAAGACTGCCAAAAAATTTTATCTGGCTTTTATCTGTTAATGTTCATGCTGGCAATTTTTGCTATAGAATTAGCTTGGAGAATTTCTGAAAGTTTAAGTAAAGACCAATCATCATCCACCCAACAGTCAGCCACCTTGAGGTCAGGGTTAGGGGTGCTATAGATAGGGGACAGCCAATCCTTAGAGCACCAATTATCATGCCAGAAATTTATGTCTCTTTTCCCCAAATCCCAAATGAACAGGTCTTCTGAAGTATGTCTTATATTTAGCATCTTTCCCCAAATTTTGGAATCCTCTATCTTTCTTTCAACAAGTGTGGGATGATGATCTATACAATATTTTCCCTTCATGAAAAGAGCCCACAGAGAGTTCTGAGCTCAAAACTTAATCCAAAGTTTGCATAAGTTGATTTGGAAGAGCTGATTAATACCCTTGAAGCCAATTCCCTCAGCCAGTTAACGCTAGCCACTTTTTGCCAAGGAGCCCAATGCATCTGTTGCCTTTGTCCAGACCATA
>NW_018220458.1:0-344 GCF_001263595.1 Phalaenopsis equestris
GTTACAAGCTTAGCAGCTTATTAAATAATTTATTGATGAGTTGATTAAAAATAATATGTTGATAAGTTAGATGCGATATCTATTACAATTAATTTTTTATTCTTTTAGAAAAGTCAAATCCAGTCATAAAGCTGTCACTGCACCTAGATAGGTTCGGTCTGTTTTCAGCGTTTTGAAAACGCATAGAATGCGTAGGGCCTAGGTGTGTTTTAAAATGCAAACGCACCAAATAAACTATCCCAAATGAAAAGTAAGCTTAAGAACTCAGTTTTCAATTACTTTTCTTAAGAAATAAAAAATACTGGGCATAAAAAAGAAGTTTTTTTTGGTTTTTTTCTCAAAAA
>NW_018220459.1:0-2371 GCF_001263595.1 Phalaenopsis equestris
ATACCGAGTGGTATGAGATATCAGGCACAAAAAAAAGGAAAAATGACGAGAGAGAGAGAGAGATAGAGAGAGAGCATGGGAGGAAGAAAAGGCAATATCACACATATGGGAAGACAACCATAATGAAGGAGAGAAATTAATCGCGTGATTACGATAGAGAAAGAAAAAAAAAAAGAAAGTTGCAAATTTTTGGTTCTTACACAACTGATACGACAACTACTAACCATGACCTATGTGACTAACTACAAGACTAGCTGCTACTACAGCTTCCAACTATAACCTTCATGACCAACTGATAATATTGCAGCTACTAACTACAATTTTTATGACAAACTACTACAGCTTTCAACTATAACCTTCATGACCAACTGACAATATTGCAGCTACTAACTACAATTTTTATGACAAAATATTATCTTTATATTAATCAATTACAGTCTTTGCTGCTCACTATCATTATTATCACTAAGAACTACATTTATTTTAGGCCAATTAAAATTATTAATGTTGGATGACTATTATACATTTGTAATTGTATCATCGTAATTTATTATTTTCTAATTCAAGAGAATAGTGCACCTATGTACTTACAATCATGCAGCAGATCACTTGACTCTGCTAGCTAGGCCTCATGATTTTTTCTTTTCAAGATTTTTTTCAAGTAAAAAATATTTAATTTATCCTCCTATTGCTTTTATTATTATATGTGTGTGTCAGATCTTCATGCAATACTAATACATTAAATATCACTTTACCACCAAAACTCTTCAAGCACACAACAATAATCTTTGGTAATTCTTATTTTTATTTCTCCATGCTTCATTGACAAATGAAATTTGAGTTCTAGTAAATTAAGTATATTTTTTTGGCTCATCACTGGAGTCTCATCATTCATCAAATTCATCTTTTCAAAATTAAAGTGAAACTATTTTTTGATAGTAAATTATAGTTGATTTGTAGTAAAGCTTCAGCGTCATGTTACAATGGAATAAATTATTTGGTCAATTATTGACGATGGAGAAATTCTTAGTGCTTGAGAACTCATAATGATATTTATATTCACGCGCATTAAACTCTTAGGGCTCGTTTGGGGCCGCTTATACGGGTGGCGGCGTTTTTGAAAACACCGAATAATCATTTGATTTGCGCGTTTTTGAAAATGATGTCTGTTGCATTTTGGTTTTTTACACTAAACGCAGGCCGTTGGTCGACCCCACGATCGACTCGCGTGCCACGTTTCAATATAAACTGTTTATCCTGAAACACACATGTTGCCCCTAAATAGATCCTCAGTCCCAAAAGTTAGAATTTATTTATTGTTTGTTTTAGAATAATGAACAATGGAAAATTTAAGTCTTCGAATTTTCATTTGACGTGCAACTCACCAACTCTAGGGCAGTCTTTCCCATTTTCGCGGGCCTGTCACTGCCTTGTGTTCAAGCACACTGCCGTCCCTCACGTTGTTTCTGGAAAGCAGACTAGAAACGCGCTCCGTTTTCTCAAAGTATGGATTTCTCCGAGCAGGACGTAGACGTCTCCGGAGACGATTACGGGCAAGATGAAGAGGGAGAAGAGGAAGAAGATGAGCAACATCGAGGCGGCCACGCCGACGATGAAAATCGTAGCCACGATTCTTCTGGCTCGTCCTCGCCATCTCCATCGTCCTCTTCCGGCGGGAGCAGCAGCGCCAGGAGTTATAACAAGCCCAAGCATTGATATAACCTCATATTTCAGTAGCAATTAAAGTTCCAGCCACCTGTAGGCAAAAACCAGGTCGTCCAACCTGCATATCTAAATATTCCACACATGAAACAGTTCCAACAGGTATTTGAGCAGGGGTGATGCCACATGAGGAGCTAAATCAAACTCCATATATTCATGAGAAATAGAAGAAGCTCTTTATCATGCATTTTAAGCTAAAACAGGTGGTAAAAAGCTAAAACCGAAACTTCAACATGCTTGCCAAAAGTGCTAGAACCATTTCAAAGATATATCTCAAGCTTCCTATAAGAGAACGACACCACAACTTCATCTCAGCCAAGAAAAAAAAGAAAAAAGCATGCTATTTCATCCAACAGAGATAGGCTCAAAGCCTCGGCCAAGAGAAAAAACCGCAAGGCAACATGGCACCAGAAGAAAGGGGAAGAGAGGGATACCTCGAGAGTGCTCAAGCAAAGCAGCACAGAAAACCTACTCAAAGAAAATGCTCTCCCAGAATTTCCTTTCCACTTTCCTCTAGCTAAACCTTCAACAACCTCCCAAAAAAAACAGGAACTCTCCTTATAGGCAGGGAATAGAGAAGAAGAGAAAAGAAAGCCACCCACATGTCCACAGCCCTCGAATCGGGCCAAGAAAGAAAAAGAAGTGCTCC
>NW_018220459.1:2896-9630 GCF_001263595.1 Phalaenopsis equestris
AGGGGCCACCTCTATTTCCTATCAGCCTGATGAATGGTTTTGGTTTTAGAGCACCAATGATGATGTCAGTTAATTAAGTGAGAGATTGTGAAATCCGTTGAAGTATAATGAAGCTAAACTCTTAAACCTCGAGACGTCTTTTGTTGTGACAATTGTAGATTCATCATGAACTCTAAACTTATGCATGCTCGCATGGGAGTACTTTTGAGATGAGTGACCTCCTCAAAAGTTACACCATTGGGACAAAACTGTGAGGCTATTAGGTCAAAGAGGAAATTATCTAGATGGATGAGAGTTTGAGCTGTTACAAATGATAGCAAAGCATTACACCAGTTGAAGATGCAAACTTAGTGTTATACATAATAAAATGCTACATCATGGGAGCCATTTCTTAAATCTAAGATGAGATAAAATTCTACATGGTAGGAGCCACCTCTTGAAGCTCTATGGGCCATCTATAGAATCTTATCTGCCTATTAGATGATTATGAGCTAAGAAAATTGACGTAGACGTCAGTTACTTGAGTGAGAAAGATTGTGAAACCTTTTAAGTAGAATGAAGCCAAAATTTTAAACATCAAGGTACACACCATTTAGTGTAACGGTTGGAGTTTCATCATAAACTATAAAGTTAAACATGCTCAAATAGGAGCACTCCTAGGATGAGTGATCTCCTAGGAAGTTACATCAACAGGGTAAAATTTTAAAGCCATTAAGCCAAAACGAACAATATCAAAATGGGTGAGAGTTTGGGCTGTTACAAATGGTATCAGAACATTACACCAGCCTTAAAATATGAATCAAGCACCATATAGAATAAAGTGCTATGCCCTGGGAGCCACTTCTTGAACTTTGTATAGGACAAAGTGTTATATGATGGGGAGCCATTACTTGAATATGTAGAGGCTACCTCTGGTAACTTATCAGTCTGATGGATGATTTGGCTTTAGAGCACAAATGATGACATCTGTTACTTATGTGAGGGAGATTGTGAAACCTCTTAAAGTAGAAAGAAACTGAACTCTTAAATACTGAGGTACCTTTTAGTGTAATAGTTTGAATTTTATCAGAAAATCCAAAGTTAAGCGTGCTCGTGCTAGAGCACTCTTAGGATAGGTGACCTTCTTAGAAGTTACACCAATGAGGCAAAATTGTGAAGCCAATAGGCCAAGAGGATAATATCTTGATAGTTGAGAATTCGATCTGTTACACCATCACTGATAATCATTAGTGCGGGAAATGTACAACTAACACTGGGCGCCTGACTGCCTTTGCGTATTACCAAGTGAGTTAATATAGCTAACTTTGAAGGTTTTTTTTGTCCCTATTCTAACATGTAAATACTTTTGAGAAATGATATTAGAACTAATTGGTCCATAAAAATGAGTTAGCTTGGGAAATTATGGTTTGTAGCTCGCTTGATTCATTTAACTTGTACCATGGTTTAAAATTACATAATTTAAGGCGTGTTTTAGCTTGAGTCTCTTATAAATAGCAATGGGCTATATGATGTACTTGCCATTATAAATTATAACATGAAAAAGTCAAATAATTCATCCCACGCAACAATTTTTTTGACATTATTGTGATGCCACCAGTAGCACTACTACCTCTGATGACATATTTTTGTCGTCTCCATTGTTATGTTGCCAACAACCCTACTTGGTAGTTCTTCTTAGATTTTTTTCTTTTTGTCTTTTTTATGTTGGCGCAATTACATATAAACCACTCGAAACTTGCTTTTTACAAATCAACTACCCTCTTTTTTCCATGTTTTAAATTCTCACTAAAATATCAAAATTCAGGTAAAACCTCAATCCATTTTTTTATATCAAATTCTCAATAGGTTGATCGTGGTACACATGAATACAATGATTTGGTCGCTCAAAAAAATCACATGGTGGTTAATTTGTAAATATCAATGTTTTGGGTGGTCTGTATGTACCCTTTTATTTTTCTTATTTCATTATTTGTTAATTTTATTTATTTATTTATTTTATCTTCTTTTTTATATTCATTATTTTGGCCTTAAGTTTTTCAATTTAGGATTGGAAAATGTTGAGAGCCTCTGAAAATAGTTTAAAGAGAAATATGGAGAGAAAAAAATTCACTTGGAAGCATGTTGTTTTAGTTCAAAAAAAAAAGTTTTCAAGTGCAAATTTTTGGCATTGAGAAGATATATTTATTTGAAATGAAATTACAACAACATTAAGCATTTTTCTCACTAAGTGGGGTCGACTACATGAATCATTTTTCTCCATCGTGTCCTATTGAGTGTCATAGAGTGTCATATTTTCATTTAATTCTAATGCCGGTGCAATGCCAATTTTTTTGAAATGAAATTATTATGATAAAAAGCCAGTGCAACGCCAATTTTTTTGAAATGAAATTATTATGATAAAAAAGTTAAACCATGTATTGCAATAATTAAATACAATATTTTTGGTTATTGTAAAAATGTTGCACTATTTAGTAAAGTTTCTAGAGGAAGTGAAGGTTTTTGCTTACATGAGTAAACCAATCATTTCAAAATATTTGAGCATTAAGATAATTTAATGATACATAGTGGCTCAGGTCTAGTGGAATAGATTATTAATCTTCTAGGCTAGAAATCTCTAATAAAGGTGCTAGGTGACCTATAGATCAATGTATAATGAATGCTATTGATGCCGTGAATAATTTTACAAGTGCAGAACATCGAATGCCCAACAAATGCTAAAATGGTGCTAGAGGACCTATAAATCAATATAGATGAATTCTAATGATGAAATGAATAATTTTACAAGGTCAACTTGTCGAATTTCTACAAAATTCTAAAGATCTTTTTTTGGACATTAGGAGTTTCTTTATGACAATGCAAGTCTTATTAATGTGACAACTTCTCCATCCTATTTTAACATATGTGATTTTATATATTCATATGGTCAAGGTCTTAAGTCTTTTTACATGCATGCTTATAACTTTTTTTTTGTGGGGGGGGGGGGGGGGGGAAAAGGCCCTATTGTTTACATGCTTAGAACTTTGATATTAAAAAAGAATTAAACACTAATGAAAAGATCATTGAGGAGAATAAGAAAATGTGATCACAAATTGGAGTTGCAATAATGTTGAATTGTTGATTGGCGATAGGGCAATATGCGCGATTTGATTCCGTGACCTCATGGTGGGAGACTACACCCTCAACTATTATGCCGTGGATAAGTGCATTACATGCTTAGAACTTTGATATTAAAAAAGAATTGAACACTAATGAAAAGATCATTGAGGAGACTAAGAAAATGTGATCACAAATTGGAGTTGCAATAATGTTGAATTGTTGATTGGATTTTAAAAACAACAAGTTGATTAATATTCCTATAAACAACCTCTTTAACTGACACTATTTTTAAGAGTCTCGAAGCATTATACCGAGTGAAAGACGTGTAGTAATGTTTTTTGTTCAAATTGTCACGTTAATGCAGTGCATAAAAGATAGTAGAAAATAAATTGGAGAAGAGATTACATTCATTGGGTTTTAAGCTTTACACATTTTTTTTATTTAATACTTGAGAAACTCTTGGAGTTGCTAGATAATAAGAATGCTTTGATTAAAGAAAAAAGATAAAAAGCTCATTTACAATCATAATTGAGTTTTAGCGATGATTAAGAAGTTTTTTTTAAAGAACTTAGACATCGAACCCCCTTAGATTTTTCATGACATATTTAACTCTACAAAGTATCATAGAAGCAATGCCACCTTTAGAGACTATGCTAACCTCCATACGATAGTTAAGATTGTGCATGAGCAAAAAAACATGAAGGAAATAACCGAGAAAGATTATTTTGAGTGAGAGATTTTTGCTAGGAGTAAGCTATGTTGTTTCAATTATAAAGTCTTTGTTTCATAACTTGAGCATGATTGATGCAAATAAAAGTCAATCTTCATTATAATGCAAATAAAGGAATTGTTAGCAATAGACTTAGCAGGAGATAAGTGTAATAATAAAGAAATTGAAGGTATTAATTGTATTGACATTTGAATGTAATTGAACATTTTAATAAGATGAAAACAAGTACATGAATTTAGAGATCAAACTTAGTTTTTTACTTTTATATGGATTTAATGATTATTGATTGAGAGAGAGAGAGAGAGAGTGAAGAGTGAAACTACTTTTAACCAAGCTCGTACCAAGAGAATAATTGTCTGAATGCCTACACGGGATATGGATAACTTCTTGGATTTAATCTGATAAGATTTAGTAAATCCTATAAATCCAAATTTAATAAATCCTGTGATGAGTATATCCTAACAAATGTTTGGCCACTTTTTTCAGGATTAAAATTTGTTAATTTAGGTAGAATTTAAATAATAATATAACAACAAGCTTTTATCCTACTAAGTGAGGTCGACTACATGAATCATTTTTCTCCATTGTGTCCTATTGAGTGTCAAATTTTCATTTAATTCTAATAAATTAAGATCATTTTTTTTACATGTTCAAGTCTTTTTTAGGTTCACCTCTATCTTTCTTAATATAAGTTAAATCTAAAACATCTACTCTTCTAATCGGGTCATTAACTAATCGACGTTTAATGTAATCAAAACATCTAAAGCGACTCTTTAATGTTGTCTACTACTGGAGCTACTCCAACCTTTCATTGATACATTCATTCCACATTTTGTCTCTAAGTGTAAAGATTCTTATCCACATTAGCATTCTTATTTTAGCAACACTTAATTTTATGATTCTCTTTTATAGTGCAACATTCTACTCCACAAAACATTGTAGATCTCACGACCATCTTCTAAAATTTTACTTTAACTTCAAATAATACTTTTCTATCACACAATAGGCGCGATGCATTCCTCCACTTCAACCATCCAACATGAATTTTGCTAATAACATCTTCTATATTGCAATCACTTTGAACAATAGACCCCATAAATCTAAAATGTTCACTCCTTTTAATGGCTTGATCACCCCTGTTATAACCCTGTCACTTGATCTAGTACTACTAAATTTATATTCCATGTATTTAGTCTTAGATTTACTAAAACAAAAGCCTTTAGACTGTAAAGTTGACCTTCATTTTTCAAAATTCTCTAGTCTTATCCATAAGAAGGATATCATAAACAAAAATATAGATTGAGGTACATGCTCTTGTAAATATCCAGTAAGAACATCCATAACTAAAGCAAAAAGATTTGTGCTTAAAGCTAATCATGTCTGAAATAGGAAAATATTTAGTCAATCATTATTGTCTTCCAACACAAATAACAACGCTAGTATACATTTCCTTAATACTTAAATATAAATAATATCAACATCTTTCTTTTCTAAAACTTTCTAAAGTATTTCCCTTGGAACTTTCTCACAAGAATTTTCTAAAGCAACAAAAATCTTATGTTGATCCTCCTTACTCCCTCTGTACTTCTCCATCAAACCTCTTAATAAATGTATAACTTTCATAACAGACTTGCTGAATCCAAAATCAATTTGAGAAATTTTGGTATCACGTCATGACCCATGTTTTATTGCTCTCTCCCATAATTTTAATGTATGACACTTTTACCTAGTTCTTTTATAATTTGCATACTCTACATTTTTATTCCTTAAAAATAGAAACCACTATACTATTTCTCCACTTATGAGATAACTTTTTTAGTTTTTAAAATGATATTAAACAGTTTAGTAAGCCAAGAAATTCCTAGATCTCCTAAATATTTACACACTTCTAATGGAATACTATAAAGTTTTATTGCTTTTTCACATTTTATTTTTTTTAAATATCCTTAACTTTTGTTGAATATCACTAAAGTCGATCGTATTTTTAAATAGTTTATCATAATATCTCATCCACTTTTATTGAATACCTTTATCTTAGAAAAATATATTTTTTTATTTTCATCCTTAATACACTTGACTTGAATTAAAGTTTTGTTTTTCTCATCTATTTATGTGACTTGTTTATGCATATATATTTCACCATCATTAGTATTTAACTTATTATAAAGATCACTAAAAGTAAAATTTTTAGCATCACAAGTCAATCTCTTAGACTCCTTATATGTCACCTTATATTTTTCTCAGCTCTTCAATCTTTTACATCTAACCCAATTTTTATAATTTTTTTAATCTTTT
Source organism: Phalaenopsis equestris (assembly GCF_001263595.1). Classification (NCBI taxonomy): domain Eukaryota; kingdom Viridiplantae; phylum Streptophyta; class Magnoliopsida; order Asparagales; family Orchidaceae; genus Phalaenopsis; species Phalaenopsis equestris. The sequence goes on from NW_018220459.1 coordinate 9,018, forward strand.
CTTACATATTATTATTCCACCACAATTATTTTAATTTATAAAAGTTTTTCCTTTTGATTATCCAGGTTCATTTTTTATATCTTATTTAAGATTACTCTTTATTATATCTCACATAATATTAGCTTTGTCATGAACAACTCAAATCTTAAGATCTTAAAGTTTACCCATTAAATAAATTTATTTGCCTTTTTAAGTACCTCATCTAACTCTATGATAATATTTTATTATATTTTAATCATTCAACTATCATTTTTAAATTCAAAATTAATAATCAATATTTAGTACTTAAATTTTCACTTGTAATGACTTTGCAATTTTTACACTCTCAACGATCTATTTTCTTATATAAAGTATTAGCAATAATAAAATTATATGTTAAAACAAAATCCAATATGGTTCTACCTTCTTTACATGTCACTCCAAAAACATAGCCACCATGTATACTTCTAAATCTTTTACTACTCTATCATGTTTTATTTAAATCTCCTCCAATAAAATTTTTTTATTTTAGAGGTATCATTTGTACTAATTCTTCTAGGTCATTTACTTTTTTTTTAAATATATCATAACCTACTTGTGGAAGATAAACACTTATAATATTAAGAATTTTAGT